>NW_027308251.1:0-143000 GCF_047496885.1 Scyliorhinus torazame
ACTCCACACTGTCCCCCCACTCCACACTGTCCCCACCTCCACACTGTCCCCACTCCCCACTGTCCCCCCACTCCACACTGTCCCCACTCCCCACTGTCCCCCCACTCCACACTGTCCCCCCACTCCACACTGTCCCCCCACTCCACACTGTCCCCCCACTCCACACTGTCCCCCCACTCCACACTGTCCCCACTCCACACTGTCCCCCCACTCCACACTGTCCCCCCACTCCACACTGTCCCCCCACTCCACACTGTCCCCCCACTCCACACTGCCCCCCCCATTCCACACTGTCCCCCCACTCCACACTGTCCCCCCACTCCACACTGTCCCCACCTCCACACTGTCCCCACTCCCCACTGTCCCCCCACTCCACACTGTCCCCACTCCCCACTGTCCCCCCACTCCCCACTGTCCCCCCACTCCACACTGTCCCCACTCCACACTGTCCCCCCACTCCACACTGTCCCCCCACTCCACACTGTCCCCCCACTCCACTCTGTCCCCACTCCACTCTGTCCCCACTCCACACTGTCCCCCCACTCCACACTGTCCCCCCACTCCACACTGTCCCCACTCCACACTGTCCCCACTCCACACTGTCCCCCCACTCCACACTGTCCCCCCACTCCACACTGTCCCCACTCCACACTGTCCCCACTCCACACTGTCCCCCCACTCCACACTGTCCCCCCACTCCACACTGTCCTCCCACTCCACACTGTCCCCCCACTCCACACTGTCCCCACTCCACACTGTCCCCCCACTCCACACTGTCCCCCCACTCCACTCTGTCCCCACTCCACACTGTCCCCACCTCCACACTTCCCCACTCCACACTGTTCCCCACTCCACACTGTTCCCCCACTCCACACTGTCCCCACTCCACACTGTCCCCCCCCATTCCACACTGTCCCCCCCCCATTCCACACTGTCCCCCCCCATTCCACACTGTCTTTCCCCCCCCCATTCCACACTGTCCCCCCCTCCCCACTGTCCCCCCCATTCCACACTGTCCCCCCCCCATTCCACACTGTCCCCCCCATTCCACACTGTCCCCACCTCCACACTTCCCCACTCCACACTGTCCCCCCCCTCCCCACTGTCCCCCCCCCATTCCACACTGTCCCCCCCCATTCCACACTGTCCCCCCCATTCCACACTGTCCCCACCTCCACACTTCCCCACTCCACACTGTCCCCCCACTCCACACTGTCCCCCCCTCCCCACTGTCCCCCCACTCCACACTGTCCCCCCCCTCCCCACTGTCCCCCCCCCATTCCACACTGTCCCCACCTCCACACTTCCCCACTCCACACTGTCCCCCCACTCCACACTGTCCCCCCACTCCACACTGTCCCCCCACTCCGCACTGTCCCCCCCTCCCCACTGTCCCCCCACTTCACACTGTCCCCCCCCTCCCCACTGTCCCCCCCCCATTCCACACTGTCCCCACCTCCACACTTCCCCACTCCCCACTGTCCCCACTCCACACTGTCCCTCCACTCCACACTGTCCCCATTCCACACTGTCCCCACTCCACACTGTCCCCACTCCACACTGTCCCCACTCCACACTGTCCCCCCACTCCACACTGTCCCCCCCTCCCCACTGCCCCCCCCATTCCACACTGTCCCCCCCCCCCATTCCACACTGTCCCCCCATTCCACACTGTCCCCCCATTCCACACTGTCCCCCCATTCCACACTGTCCCCCCATTCCACACTGTCCCCCCATTCCACACTGTCCCCCCATTCCACACTGTCCCCCCACTCCACACTGTCCCCCCACTCCACACTGTCCCCACTCCACACTGTCCCCCCACTCCACACTGTCCCCCCACTCCACACTGTCCCCCCACTCCACACTGTCCCCCCACTCCACACTGTCCCCACTCCACACTGTCCCCACTCCACACTGTCCCCCCATTCCACACTGTCCCGCCACTCCACACTGTCCCCCCACTCCACACTGTCCCCCCACTCCTCACTGTCCCCCCATTCCACACTGTCCCCACTCCACACTGTCCCCCCACTCCACACTGTCCCCCCACTCCACACTGTCCCCCCACTCCACACTGTCCCCCCACTCCACACTGTCCCCCCACTCCACACTGTCCCCACTCCACACTGTCCCCCCACTCCACACTGTCCCCCCACTCCACACTGTCCCCCCACTCCACACTGTCCCCCCACTCCACACTGTCCCCACTCCACACTGTCCCCCCACTCCCCCCACTCCACACTGTCCCCCCACTCCACACTGTCCCCCCACTCCACACTGTCCCCCCACTCCACACTTCCCCCCACTCCACACATCCCCCCACTCCACACTGTCCCCCCACTCCACACTGTCCCCCCACTCCACACTGTCCCCCCACTCCACACTGTCCCCACTCCACACTGTCCCCACTCCACACTGTCCCCCCACTCCACACTGTCCCCCCATTCCACACTGTCCCCCCATTCCACACTGTCCCCCCACTCCACACTGTCCCCCCACTCCACACTGTCCCCACTCCACACTGACCCACTCCACACTGTCCCCCCACTCCACACTGTCCCCCCACTCCACACTGTCCCCCCCCTCCCCACTGTCCCCCCCCCATTCCACACTGTCCCCACCTCCACACTTCCCCACTCCACACTGTCCCCCCCACTCCACACTGTCCCCCCCTCCCCACTGCCCCCCCATTCCACACTGTCCCCCCATTCCACACTGTCCCCCCACTCCACACTGTCCCCCCACTCCACACTGTCCCCCCACTCCACACTGTCCCCCCACTCCACACTGTCCCCACTCCACACTGTTCCCCCACTCCACACTGTCCCCACTCCACACTGTCCCCCCACTCCACACTGTCCCCACTCCACACTGTCCCCCCACTCCACACTGTCCCCACTCCACACTGTCCCCCCATTCCACACTGTCCCCCCACTCCACACTGTCCCCCCCACTCCACTCTGTCCCCCCCTCCCCACTGCCCCCCCCATTCCACACTGTCCCCCCACTCCACACTGTCCCCCCACTCCACACTGTCCCCCCACTCCACACTGTCCCCCCCTCCCCACTGCCCCCCCCATTCCACACTGTCCCCCCACTCCACACTGTCCCCCCACTCCACACTGTCCCCCCACTCCACACTGTCCCCCCACTCCACACTGTCCCCCCACTCCACACTGTCCCCCCACTCCACACTGTCCCCCACTCCACACTGTCCCCACTCCACACTGTCCCCCCCTCCCCACTGCCCCCCCACTCCACACTGTCCCCCCCACTCCACACTGTCCCCCCCACTCCACACTGTCCCCCCACTCCTCACTGTCCCCCCACTCCACACTGTCCCCACTCCACACTGTCCCCCCACTCCACACTGTCCCCACTCCACACTGTCCCCCCACTCCACTCTGTCCCCACTCCACACTGTCCCCCCACTCCACACTGTCCCCCCACTCCACACTGTCCCCCACTCCACACTGTCCCCACTCCACACTGTCCCCCCCTCCCCACTGCCCCCCCACTCCACACTGTCCCCCCCACTCCACACTGTCCCCCCACTCCTCACTGTCCCCCCACTCCTCACTGTCCCCCCACTCCTCACTGTCCCCCCACTCCACACTGTCCCCACTCCACACTGTCCCCCCACTCCACACTGTCCCCACTCCACACTGTCCCCCCACTCCACACTGTCCCCCCTCCCCACAGTCCCCCCCCATTCCACACAGTCCCCCCCCATTCCACACAGTCCCCCCCCATTCCACACTGTCCCACCCCCATTCCACACTGTCCCCCCCCACTCCACACTGTCCCCCCCTCCCCACTGCCCCCCCCCATTCCACACTGTCCCCACCTCCACACTGTCCCCCCACTCCACTCTGTCCCCACTCCACTCTGTCCCCACTCCACACTGTCCCCCCACTCCACACTGTCCCCCCACTCCACACTGTCCCCACTCCACACTGTCCCCCATTCCACACTGCTCCCCCCTCCCCACTGTCCCCCCTCCACTCCACACTGTCCCCACTCCACACTGTCCCCCCACTCCACACTGCCCCCACTCCACACTGTTCCCCACTCCACACTGTCCCCACTCCACACTGTCCCCCCACTCCACACTGTCCCCCCACTCCACACTGTCCCCCCACTCCACACTGTCCCCCCACTCCACACTGTCCCCCCACTCCACACTGTCCCCCACTCCACACTGTCCCCCCCTCCCCACTGCCCCCCCATTCCACACTGTCCCCCCACTCCACACTGTCCCCCCACTCCACACTGTCCCCCCCTCCCCACTGCCCCCCCCATTCCACACTGTCCCCCCATTCCACACTGTCCCCCCATTCCACACTGTCCCCCCATTCCACACTGTCCCCCCACTCCACACTGTCCCCCCACTCCACACTGTCCCCCCACTCCACACTGTCCCCCCACTCCACACTGTCCCCCCACTCCACACTGTCCCCACTCCACACTGTCCCCCCACTCCACACTGTCCCCCCACTCCCCACTGTCCCCCCACTCCCCACTGTCCCCACTCCACACTGTCCCCACTCCACACTGTCCCCCCACTCCACACTGTCCCCCCCCCCTCCCCACTGTCCCCCCCCCCATTCCACACTGTCCCCACCTCCACACTTCCCCACTCCACACTGTCCCCCCACTCCACACTGTGCCCACTCCACACTGTCCCCCCACTCCACACTGTCCCCCCCCCTCCCCACTGTCCCCCCCCCCATTCCACACTGTCCCCCCACTCCACACTGTCCCCACTCCACACTGTCCCCACTCCACACTGTCCCCACTCCACACTGTTCCCCCCACTCCACACTGTCCCCCCACTCCACACTGTCCCCCCACTCCACACTGTCCCCCCACTCCACACTGTCCCCCCACTCCACACTGTCCCCACTCCACACTGTCTCCCCACTCCACACTGTCCCCACTCCACACTGTCCCCACTCCACACTGTCCCCACTCCACACTGTCCCCCCACTCCACACTGTCCCCCCACTCCACACTGTCCCCACTCCACACTGTCCCCACTCCACACTGTCCCCCCACTCCACACTGTCCCCCCACTCCACACTGTCCCCACTCCACACTGTCTCCCCACTCCACACTGTCCCCCCACTCCACACTGTCCCCCCACTCCACACTGTCCCCCCACTCCACACTGTCCCCACTCCACACTGTCCCCCCACTCCACACTGTCCCCCCACTCCACACTGCCCCCACTCCACACTGTTCCCCCACTCCACACTGTCCCCCCCTCCCCACAGTCCCCCCCCCATTCCACACAGTCCCCCCCCATTCCACACAGTCCCCCCCCCATTCCACACAGTCCCCCCCCATTCCACACTGTCCCACCCCCATTCCACACTGTCCCCCCCCACTCCACACTGTCCCCCCCCTCCCCACTGCCCCCCCCCCATTCCACACTGTCCCCACCTCCACACTGTCCCCCCACTCCACTCTGTCCCCACTCCACTCTGTCCCCACTCCACACTGTCCCCCCACTCCACACTGTCCCCCCACTCCACACTGTCCCCACTCCACACTGTCCCCCATTCCACACTGCTCCCCCTCCCCACTGTCCCCCCTCCACTCCACACTGTCCCCACCTCCACACTTCCCCACTCCACACTGTCCCCCCCACTCCACACTGTCCCCCCCTCCCCACTGCCCCCCCATTCCACACTGTCCCCCCACTCCACACTGTCCCCCCACTCCACACTGTCCCCCCACTCCACACTGTCCCCCCACTCCACACTGTCCCCCCACTCCACACTGTCCCCACTCCACACTGTCCCCCATTCCACACTGCTCCCCCTCCCCACTGTCCCCCCTCCACTCCACACTGTCCCCACCTCCACACTTCCCCCCACTCCACACTGTCCCCACTCCACACTGTCCCCCCACTCCACACTGTCCCCACTCCACACTGTCCCCCCATTCCACACTGTCCCCCCACTCCACACTGTCCCCCCCACTCCACTCTGTCCCCCCCTCCCCACTGCCCCCCCCATTCCACACTGTCCCCCCACTCCACACTGTCCCCCCACTCCACACTGTCCCCCCACTCCACACTGTCCCCCCCTCCCCACTGCCCCCCCCACTCCACACTGTCCCCCCACTCCACACTGTCCCCCCACTCCACACTGTCCCCCCACTCCACACTGTCCCCCCACTCCACACTGTCCCCCACTCCACACTGTCCCCACTCCACACTGTCCCCCCCTCCCCACTGCCCCCCCACTCCACACTGTCCCCCCCACTCCACACTGTCCCCCCCACTCCACACTGTCCCCCCACTCCTCACTGTCCCCCCACTCCACACTGTCCCCACTCCACACTGTCCCCCCACTCCACACTGTCCCCACTCCACACTGTCCCCCCACTCCACTCTGTCCCCACTCCACACTGTCCCCCCACTCCACACTGTCCCCCCACTCCACACTGTCCCCCCACTCCACACTGTCCCCCACTCCACACTGTCCCCACTCCACACTGTCCCCCCCTCCCCACTGCCCCCCCACTCCACACTGTCCCCCCCACTCCACACTGTCCCCCCACTCCTCACTGTCCCCCCACTCCACACTGTCCCCCCCACTCCACACTGTCCCCCCACTCCTCACTGTCCCCCCACTCCTCACTGTCCCCCCACTCCACACTGTCCCCACTCCACACTGTCCCCCCACTCCACACTGTCCCCACTCCACACTGTCCCCACTCCACACTGTCCCCCCACTCCACACTGTCCCCCCCTCCCCACAGTCCCCCCCATTCCACACAGTCCCCCCCCATTCCACACAGTCCCCCCCCCATTCCACACTGTCCCACCCCCATTCCACACTGTCCCCCCCCACTCCACACTGTCCCCCCCCTCCCCACTGCCCCCCCCCCATTCCACACTGTCCCCACCTCCACACTGTCCCCCCACTCCACTCTGTCCCCACTCCACTCTGTCCCCACTCCACACTGTCCCCCCACTCCACACTGTCCCCCCACTCCACACTGTCCCCACTCCACACTGTCCCCCATTCCACACTGCTCCCCCCTCCCCACTGTCCCCCCTCCACTCCACACTGTCCCCACTCCACACTGTCCCCCCACTCCACACTGCCCCCACTCCACACTGTTCCCCACTCCACACTGTCCCCACTCCACACTGTCCCCCCACTCCACACTGTCCCCCCACTCCACACTGTCCCCCCACTCCACACTGTCCCCCCACTCCACACTGTCCCCCACTCCACACTGTCCCCCCCTCCCCACTGCCCCCCCATTCCACACTGTCCCCCCACTCCACACTGTCCCCCCACTCCACACTGTCCCCCCCTCCCCACTGCCCCCCCCATTCCACACTGTCCCCCCATTCCACACTGTTCCCCCATTCCACACTGTCCCCCCACTCCACACTGTCCCCCCACTCCACACTGTCCCCCCACTCCACACTGTCCCCCCACTCCACACTGTCCCCCCACTCCACACTGTCCCCACTCCACACTGTCCCCCCACTCCACACTGTCCCCCCACTCCACACTGTCCCCCCACTCCCCACTGTCCCCCCACTCCCCACTGTCCCCACTCCACACTGTCCCCACTCCACACTGTCCCCCCACTCCACACTGTCCCCCCCCCCCTCCCCACTGTCCCCCCCCCCCATTCCACACTGTCCCCACCTCCACACTTCCCCACTCCACACTGTCCCCCCACTCCACACTGTGCCCACTCCACACTGTCCCCCCACTCCACACTGTCCCCCCCCTCCCCACTGTCCCCCCCCCCCATTCCACACTGTCCCCCCACTCCACACTGTCCCCACTCCACACTGTCCCCACTCCACACTGTCCCCACTCCACACTGTTCCCCCCACTCCACACTGTCCCCCCACTCCACACTGTCCCCCCACTCCACACTGTCCCCCCACTCCACACTGTCCCCCCACTCCACACTGTCCCCACTCCACACTGTCTCCCCACTCCACACTGTCCCCACTCCACACTGTCCCCACTCCACACTGTCCCCCCACTCCACACTGTCCCCCCACTCCACACTGTCCCCACTCCACACTGTCCCCACTCCACACTGTCCCCCCACTCCACACTGTCCCCCCACTCCACACTGTCCCCACTCCACACTGTCTCCCCACTCCACACTGTCTCCCCACTCCACACTGTCCCCCCACTCCACACTGTCCCCCCACTCCACACTGTCCCCCCACTCCACACTGTCCCCACTCCACACTGTCTCCCCACTCCACACTGTCCCCCCACTCCACACTGCCCCCACTCCACACTGTTCCCCCACTCCACACTGTCCCCCCCCTCCCCACAGTCCCCCCCCCCATTCCACACAGTCCCCCCCCATTCCACACAGTCCCCCCCCCATTCCACACAGTCCCCCCCCATTCCACACTGTCCCACCCCCATTCCACACTGTCCCCCCCCACTCCACACTGTCCCCCCCCTCCCCACTGCCCCCCCCCCCCCATTCCACACTGTCCCCACCTCCACACTGTCCCCCCACTCCACTCTGTCCCCACTCCACTCTGTCCCCACTCCACACTGTCCCCCCACTCCACACTGTCCCCCCACTCCACACTGTCCCCACTCCACACTGTCCCCCATTCCACACTGCTCCCCCCTCCCCACTGTCCCCCCTCCACTCCACACTGTCCCCACTCCACACTGTCCCCCCACTCCACACTGCCCCCACTCCACACTGTTCCCCACTCCACACTGTCTTTCCCCCACTCCACACTGTCTTTCCCCCCCCCATTCCACACTGTCCCCCCCCCTCCCCACTGTCCCCCCCCATTCCACACTGTCCCCCCCATTCCACACTGTCCCCACCTCCACACTGTCCCCCCACTCCACACTGTCCCCCCCCTCCCCACTGTCCCCCCCCCCATTCCACACTGTCCCCACCTCCACACTTCCCCACTCCACACTGTCCCCCCACTCCACACTGTCCCCCCACTCCACACTGTCCCCCCACTCCACACTGTCCCCCCACTCCACACTGTCCCCCATTCCACACTGTCCCCCCACTCCACACTGTCCCCCCACTCCACACTGTCCCCCCACTCCACACTGTCCCCCCCCCCCTCCCCACTGTCCCCCCCCCATTCCACACTGTCCCCCCACTCCACACTGTCCCCCCACTCCACACTGTCCCCACCTCCACACTGTCCCCACTCCACACTGTCCCCCCACTCCACACTGTCCCCACTCCCCACTGTCCCCCCACTCCACACTGTCCCCCCACTCCACTCTGTCCCCACCTCCACACTGTCCCCACTCCACACTGTCCCCCCACTCCACACTGTCCCCCCACTCCACACTGTCCCCACTCCACACTGTCCCCCATTCCACACTGCTCCCCCCTCCCCACTGTCCCCCCTCCACTCCACACTGTCCCCACTCCACACTGTCCCCCCACTCCACACTGCCCCCACTCCACACTGTTCCCCACTCCACACTGTCCCCACTCCACACTGTCCCCCCACTCCACACTGTCCCCCCACTCCACACTGTCCCCCCACTCCACACTGTCCCCCCACTCCACACTGTCCCCCACTCCACACTGTCCCCCCCTCCCCACTGCCCCCCCATTCCACACTGTCCCCCCACTCCACACTGTCCCCCCACTCCACACTGTCCCCCCCTCCCCACTGCCCCCCCCATTCCACACTGTCCCCCCATTCCACACTGTTCCCCCATTCCACACTGTCCCCCCACTCCACACTGTCCCCCCACTCCACACTGTCCCCCCACTCCACACTGTCCCCCCACTCCACACTGTCCCCCCACTCCACACTGTCCCCCCACTCCACACTGTCCCCACTCCACACTGTCCCCCCACTCCACACTGTCCCCCCACTCCACACTGTCCCCCCACTCCCCACTGTCCCCCCACTCCCCACTGTCCCCACTCCACACTGTCCCCACTCCACACTGTCCCCCCACTCCACACTGTCCCCCCCCCCTCCCCACTGTCCCCCCCCCCCATTCCACACTGTCCCCACCTCCACACTTCCCCACTCCACACTGTCCCCCCACTCCACACTGTGCCCACTCCACACTGTCCCCCCACTCCACACTGTCCCCCCCCTCCCCACTGTCCCCCCCCCCCATTCCACACTGTCCCCCCACTCCACACTGTCCCCACTCCACACTGTCCCCACTCCACACTGTCCCCACTCCACACTGTTCCCCCCACTCCACACTGTCCCCCCACTCCACACTGTCCCCCCACTCCACACTGTCCCCCCACTCCACACTGTCCCCCCACTCCACACTGTCTCCCCACTCCACACTGTCCCCACTCCACACTGTCCCCACTCCACACTGTCCCCCCACTCCACACTGTCCCCCCACTCCACACTGTCCCCACTCCACACTGTCCCCACTCCACACTGTCCCCCCACTCCACACTGTCCCCCCACTCCACACTGTCCCCACTCCACACTGTCTCCCCACTCCACACTGTCTCCCCACTCCACACTGTCCCCCCACTCCACACTGTCCCCCCACTCCACACTGTCCCCCCACTCCACACTGTCCCCACTCCACACTGTCTCCCCACTCCACACTGTCCCCCCACTCCACACTGCCCCCACTCCACACTGTTCCCCCACTCCACACTGTCCCCCCCTCCCCACAGTCCCCCCCCCATTCCACACAGTCCCCCCCCATTCCACACAGTCCCCCCCCCCATTCCACACAGTCCCCCCCCATTCCACACTGTCCCACCCCCATTCCACACTGTCCCCCCCCACTCCACACTGTCCCCCCCCTCCCCACTGCCCCCCCCCCCCATTCCACACTGTCCCCACCTCCACACTGTCCCCCCACTCCACTCTGTCCCCACTCCACTCTGTCCCCACTCCACACTGTCCCCCCACTCCACACTGTCCCCCCACTCCACACTGTCCCCACTCCACACTGTCCCCCATTCCACACTGCTCCCCCCTCCCCACTGTCCCCCCTCCACTCCACACTGTCCCCACTCCACACTGTCCCCCCACTCCACACTGCCCCCACTCCACACTGTTCCCCACTCCACACTGTCTTTCCCCCACTCCACACTGTCTTTCCCCCCCCCATTCCACACTGTCCCCCCCCCCTCCCCACTGTCCCCCCCCATTCCACACTGTCCCCCCCATTCCACACTGTCCCCACCTCCACACTGTCCCCCCACTCCACACTGTCCCCCCCCCTCCCCACTGTCCCCCCCCCCATTCCACACTGTCCCCACCTCCACACTTCCCCACTCCACACTGTCCCCCCACTCCACACTGTCCCCCCACTCCACACTGTCCCCCCACTCCACACTGTCCCCCCACTCCACACTGTCCCCCATTCCACACTGTCCCCCCACTCCACACTGTCCCCCCACTCCACACTGTCCCCCCCACTCCACACTGTCCCCCCCCCCCCCTCCCCACTGTCCCCCCCCCATTCCACACTGTCCCCCCACTCCACACTGTCCCCCCACTCCACACTGTCCCCACCTCCACACTGTCCCCACTCCACACTGTCCCCCCACTCCACACTGTCCCCACTCCCCACTGTCCCCCCACTCCACACTGTCCCCCCACTCCACTCTGTCCCCACCTCCACACTGTCCCCACTCCACACTGTCCCCCCACTCCACACTGTCCCCACTCCACACTGTCCCCACTCCACACTGTCCCCCCACTCCACACTGTCCCCCCACTCCACACTGTCCCCACTCCACACTGTCCCCCCACTCCACACTGTCCCCACTCCACACTGTCCCCCCACTCTACACTGTCCCCCCACTCCACACTGTCCCCCCCCTCCACACTGTCCCCCCACTCCACACTGTCCCCCCACTCCACACTGTCCCCCCACTCCACACTGTCCC
Organism: Scyliorhinus torazame; assembly: GCF_047496885.1. Classification (NCBI taxonomy): domain Eukaryota; kingdom Metazoa; phylum Chordata; class Chondrichthyes; order Carcharhiniformes; family Scyliorhinidae; genus Scyliorhinus; species Scyliorhinus torazame. Next base: position 11,896 of record NW_027308251.1, read on the forward strand.
CCCACTCCACACTGTCCCCACTCCACACTGTCCCCCCACTCCACACTGTCCCCCCACTTCACACTGTCCCCCCACTCCACACTGTCCCCCCACTCCACACTGTCCCCCCACTCCACACTGTCCCCACTCCACACTGTCCCCACTCCACACTGTCCCCCCACTCCACACTGTCCCCACTCCACACTGTCCCCACTCCACACTGTCCCCCCACTCCACACTGTCCCCCCACTCCACACTGTCCCCACTCCACACTGTCCCCCCACTCCACACTGTCCCCACTCCACACTGTCCCCCCACTCCACTCTGTCCCCACTCCACACTGTCCCCCCACTCCACACTGTCCCCCCACTCCACACTGTCCCCCCACTCCACACTGTCCCCCCACTCCACACTGTCCCCCCACTCCACACTGTCCCCCCACTCCACACTGTCCCCCATTCCACACTGTCCCCCCACTCCACACTGTCCCCCCACTCCACACTGTCCCCCCACTCCACACTGTCCCCCCACTCCACACTGTCCCCCCACTCCACACTGTCCCCCCACTCCACACTGTCCCCACTCCACACTGTCCCCCCACTCCACACTGTCCCCCCACTCCACACTGTCCCCCCACTCCACACTGTCCCCCCACTCCACACTGTCCCCCCACTCCACACTGTCCCCACTCCACACTGTCTCCCCACTCCACACTGTCCCCCCACTCCACACTGTCCCCCCACTCCACACTGTCCCCCCACTCCACACTGTCCCCCCACTCCACACTGTCCCCCCACTCCACACTGTCCCCACTCCACACTGTCCCCCCACTCCACACTGTCCCCCCACTCCACACTGTCCCCACTCCACACTGTCCCCACTCCACACTGTTCCCACTCCACACTGTCCCCACTCCACACTGTCCCCCCACTCCACACTGTCCCCCCACTCCACACTGTCCCCCCACTCCACACTGTCCCCACCTCCACACTGTCCCCCCACCTCCACACTGTCCCCCCACTCCACACTGTCCCCCCACTCCACACTGTCCCCCCACTCCACACTGTCCCCCCACTCCACACTGTCCCCCCACTCCACACTGTCCCCCCACTCCACACTGTCCCCCCCACTCCACACTGTCCCCACTCCGCACTGTCCCTGGCTTCCATCTCCCTGATGTTCAAGGATTAGGACCAGGAGCAGTGTGGGTCGTACCGCCCAATATCGTTACTAACTGTTGGTGAAGGTGCTGGCATCGCGGATCGAGGACTGTGTGCCAGGGGTGATGGGGAGGACCAGACGGGTTTGGGAAGGGAAGGCAGTCGTTGGCGAATGTGCGGAGATTACTTAATGTGAGTCTGATGCCTCCGGAGGGGCAGGTGGTAGAGGTGGCGATGGGCGAGGAGAAGGCTTTTGATCGGGTGGAGAGGATGTATCTGAGATCCTGGGGCGGGGCAGGTTCGGACAGGGGCTTGTGGATTGGGTTCGGCTGTTGTACAAGGCACCAGTGGCGAGTGTGCAGCCGAACCGGGTGAGGTCGGGGTACATTGTGGGTCGGGACAGGTGTGCCCACTCTCCCCGATGCTTTCGGCCTTGGCGACAGAGCCGTTAGCTCATAGGGCATCGAGAGATTGGAGAGGGATTGACAGGGGGAGGGTGGGGGGCTGAGAATAGGGTTTCGCTGTATGCGGATGACTTGGGAGATATCTCGGACCCAGTGGGCAGCATTGAGGGGGATTCTGGAGATCTTGGGGGAATTTGATTTTGATTTGATTTATTGTCACATGTACCGAAGTGCAGTGAAAAGTATTTTCTGCGGCCAAGGGAACGTACACAGTACGTACATAGTAGACAAAAGAATAATCAACAGAGTACATTGACAAATGGTACATCGACAATCAGTGATTGGTTACGGTGCGGAACAAGGGGCCAAACAAAGCAAATACATGAACAAGAGCAGCATAGGGCATCGTGAATAGTGTCTTACAGGGAACAGATCAGTCCGAGGGGGAGTCGTTGAGGAGTCTGGTAGCTGTGGGGAAGAAGCTGTTCCTATGTCTGGATGTGCGGGTCTTCAGACTTCTGTACGTTCTGCCTGAGGGAAGGGTCTGGAAGAAGGCAATGCCTGGGTGGGAGGGGTCTCTGATGATGCTGTTTGCCTTCCTGAGGCAGCGGGAGGTGTAGATGGAGTCAATGGATGGGAGGCAGGTTCGTGTGATGGACTGGGCGGTGTTCACGACTCTCTGAAGTTTCTTGCGGTCCTGGGCCGAGCAGTTGCCATACCAGGCTGTGATGCAGCCCGATAGGATGCTTTCTATGGTGCATCGGTAGACGTTTGTGAGTCGATGCAGACATTTGGCCAGTTTTCGGGATATAAATTGAACATGGGGAAGAGTGAGGTTTCCTGATCAATGCCGGAGGACAGGAAAGGAGATTGGGGGAGCTGCCGTTGAGGATGGTCTGGGCGAGCTGCAGGTACCTCGGTATCCAGGTGGGGCGCAGCTGGGCCCAGCTGCAGAGACTGAACTTGGCTCGATTGGTGGAGGTGATCAAGGCGGATTTTAATAGGTGGGATGTTTTTCCGCTGGTGGGGCGGGTGCAGACAGTTAAAGTGACAGTGCTGCCCAGGTTTCTGTTTGTGTTTCAGAACCTCCCCATCTTTGTCCCTTAGTCTTTTCTAGGAAAGTCAATGGGGCTGATCTGGGGGCTTGTGTGGGCGGGGAAGGCCCCGCGGGTTCGGTCGACATTTCTGGAACGGGGATGAGGTGGTGCTGGCATTGCCGAATTTGATAAATTATTATTGTGCAGCGAATATTGCGATGGTGAGGAAATGGGCTGTGGAGGAGAGGTCGGGTGGAGGCGGAGTTGTGTAGGGAACGGGTTTGAGGACTTTGTTGTTGGTGCCTTTCTCGCTGGCCAGGTACTCCGTGAGCCCAGTGGTGGTGTCGGCGTTAAAGGTGTGGGGGCAGCACTTTGGGTTGGAGGGTCGGTCGCTGTTGGCGCGGATTTATCACAACCAGATGTTTGTGCCGGCTGGGCTGGACCGGAGGTTCCGGGGGTGGTGGCAGGTGGAGAGTGAGTATTTCAGGGACTTGTTCACAGGGGGTAAATTGGCGCGACTGGTGGAGTTGGAGGAATTGTCTGAACTGTCCAAGGGGAATGGGTTTAGGTACCTGCGGGATGGAGAGGAGCCGCTCTCCCCAGGACTGCCGACTCCGGTACTCTGGACAAGCCGTTATTGGAGGATCAGATAGGGGAGGGGAGGGTGTCAGATATTTCTAAGGGATTGATGGAGAGGGCGGGCACCCTGAGGGAGGATATTAAGCGTAAGTGGGAGGGGCTGGATGGGGAGGTGGGGGGCAGGGACGTGGGCAGAGGCCTTGCGGAGGGTGAACGCGTCCTTGTCGTGGGCAGAGGTTCATCCAGTTTAAGGTGGTGTACAGGGCCCACATGATGGGGGTTCGGATGAGCCGGTTCTTTGTGGGGTTGGGGGACAGGTGTGGGCTGTGTCCCAAGGGGGGGGGGGCATGAATCACGTCCACTTGTTTTGGGTGTGTCCGAGACTGAGGGGCTCTGGCAGGGATTCTGGGACCTGATGTCTGAGGTTCTGGGTGTGGGGGTGACCCCGAGTCCGGCGGTGACCCCGTGTCCGGGGGTGGTGATATTTGTTGTGTCAGAAGTCCCGGGTGTCCGAGGGGGGAGAGAGGCCGATTTCTTGGCCTTTGCCTCCGATAGCCCGGAGACGGATTTTGTTGGGCTGGAGGGACTCGGAGCCGCCGAGGGCGGGGGTGTGGGGGAGTGACCCGACACAATTCCTGAGGTTGGAGAAGGTGAAGTTCACTCTGTGGGGGGGTCGGAGGAGGAGTTCACCCCGAGGTGGAAACCGATCATCGATTTTGTCAAGGAGAATTGAGGGGTCAGCAAGGGGGCGGGGCTTTGGGGTTGGGGGGAAGGGGGATAAAATGGGGAAGGCGGGGCTTGGCGGGGTGTTGGTATCGGGGGGGATTGGTATCGGTGGGGTTGGTATCGGGGGGGTTGGTATCGGGGGGGTTGGTATCGGGGGGGTTGGTATCGGGCGGTTGGTATCGGGGGGGTTGGTATCGGGAGGGTTGGTATCGGGCGGTTGGTATCGGGGGAGTTGGTATCGGGAGGTTCGGTATCAGGGGTGTTGGTATCGGGGGGGTTTGGTATCGGGGGGGTTGGTATCGGGGGGTTGGCATCGGGGGGGTTGGCATCGGGGGGTTGGCATCGGGGGCGGTTGGTATCGGGCGGTTGGTATCGGGGGGGTTGGTATCGGGGGGTTTGGTATCGGGAGGTTTGGTATTGGGGGGTTTGGTATCGGGGGGGTTGGTATCGGGGGTGTTGGTATCGGGGGGGTTGGCATCGGGGGGGTTGGCATCGGGGGCGGTTGGTATCGGGCGGTTGGTATCGGGGGGGTTGGTATCGGGGGGTTTGGTATCGGGAGGTTTGGTATTGGGGGGTTTGATATCGGGGGGGTTGGTATCGGGGGGTTGGCATCGGGGGGGTTGGTATCGGGGGTGTTGGTATCGGGGGTGTTGGTATCGGGGATGTTGGTCTTGGGGGGGTTGGTATCTGGGGGTTGGTATCGGGGGGGTTGGTATCGGGGATGTTGGTATCGGGGGTGTTGGTCTCGGGGGGGGTTGGTATCGGGGGGTTGGTATCGGGGGGGTTGGTATCGGGGGTGTTGGTATCGGGGGGGTTGGTATCGGGGATGTTGGTCTTGGGGGGGTTGGTATCGGGGGGTTGGTCTCGGGGGGGGTTGGTATCGGGGGGGTTGGTATCGGGGATGTTGGTATCGGGGGGGTTGGTATCGGGGGGGTTGGTATCGGGGGGGTTTGTATCGGGGGGGTTGGTATCGGGGGTGTTGGTATCGGGGGTTTTGGTATCGGGAGGTTCGGTATCGGGGGAGTCGGTATCGGGGGGGTTGGTATCGGGGGGGTTGGTATCGGGGGGGTTGGTATCGGGGATGTTGGTATCGGGGGGATTGGTATCGGGGGGGTTGGTAATGGGGGGTTGGTATCGCGGGGGGTTGGTATCGGGGGGTTGGTATCGGGGGGGTTGGTATCGGGGATGTTGGTATCGGGGGGGTTGGTACCGGGGGGGTTGGTATCGGGGGGGTTGGTATCGGGGGTGTTGGTATCGGGGGTGTTGGTATCGGGGGGGGGTTGGAATCGGGGGGGTTGGTATCAGGGATGTTGGTATCGGGGGGTGTTGGTATCGCGGGGGATTGGTATCGGGGGGGTTGGTATCGTGGGGTTGGTATCGCGGGGGTTGGTATCGGGGGGTTGGTATCGGGGATGTTGGTATCGGGGGGGTTGGTATCGGGGGGGTTGGTATCGGGGGGGTTGGTATCGGGGGGGTTGGTATCGGGGATGTTGGTATCGGGGGTGTTGGTATCGGGAGGTTCGGTATCGGGGGGGTCGGTATCGGGGGGGTTGGTATCGGGGGTGTTGGTATCAGGGGGTTGGTATCGGGGGTGTTGGTATCGGGGGGTTGGTATCGGGGATGTTGGTCTCGGGGGGGGGGTTGGTATCGGGGGGGTTGGTATCGGGGGTGTTGGTATCGGGGGTGTTGGTATCGGGAGGTTCGGTATCGGGGGGGTTGGTATCGTGGGGGTTGGTATCGGGGATGTTGGTATCGGGGGGATTGGTATCGGGGGGGGTTGGTATCGGGGGGTTGGTATCGGGGGGTTGGTATCGCGGGGGGTTGGTATCGGGGGGTTGGTATCGGGGGGGTTGGTATCGGGGGGGTTGGTATCGGGGGGGTTGGTATCGGGGGTGTTGGTATCGGGGGGGTGATTGGTATCGAGGTGGTTGGAATCGGGGGGGTTGGTATCAGGGATGTTGGTATCGGGGGGATTGGTATCGGGGATGTTGGTATCGCGGGGGGTTGGTATCGGGGTGGTTGGAATCGTGGGGGTTGTTATCGGGGATGTTGGTATCGGGGGAGGTTGGTGTCGGGGGGGTTGGTATCGGGGTGGTTGGTATCGGGGGGGTTGGTATCGGGGGGGTTGGTATCGCCGGGGTTGGTATCGGGGGAGTTGGTATCGGGGGCGTTGGTATCTTGGGGGTTGGTATCTTGGGGGGTTGGTATCTTGGGGGTGTTGGTATCGGGGGGTTGGTATCGGGGGGTTGGTATCGGGGGGGTTGGTGTCGGGGTGTTGGTATCGGGGGGGGTTGGTATCGGGGGGGTTGGTATCTTGGGGGTTGGTATCGGGGGGGTTGGTATCGGGGGGGTTGGTATCGGGAGGTTTGGTATCGGGGGGGTTGGTATCGGGGGTGTTGGTATCGGGGGGGTGATTGGTATCGGGGGGGATTGGTATCGGGGATGTTGGTATCGGGGATGTTGGTATCGGGGGGATTGGTATCGGGGATGTTGGTATCGGGGAGGTTTGATATCGGGGATGTTGGTATCGGGGGGATTGGTATCGGGGGGATTGGTATCGGGGATGTTGGTATCGGGGATGTTGGTATCGGGGGGATTGGTATCGGGGATGTTGGTATCGGGGGGTTGGTATCGGGGGGATTGGTATCGGGGATGTTGGTATCGGGGGGGGATTGGTATCGGGGATGTTGGTATCGGGGGGATTGGTATCGGGGATGTTGGTATCGGGGGGATTGGTATCGGGGATGTTGGTATCGGGGGGGTTGGTATCGCGGGGGTTGGTATCGGGGGGTTGGTATCGGGGGGTTGGTATCGGGGATGTTGGTATCGGGGGGGTTGGTATCGGGGGGGTTGGTACCTGGGGGGTTGGTATCGGGGGGGTTGGTATCGGGTGTGTTGGTATCGGGGGGATTGGTATCGGGGGGATTGGTATCGGGGATGTTGGTATCGGGGATGTTGGTATCGGGGGGGATTGGTATCGGGGGGGTTGGTATCGCGGGGGTTGGTATCGGGGGGTTGGTATCGGGGGGTTGGTATCGGGGATGTTGGTATCGGGGGGGTTGGTATCGGGGGGGTTGGTATCGGGGGGGTTGGTATCGGGGGGGTTGGTATCGGGGATGTTGGTATCGGGGGTGTTGGTATCGGGGGGGGTTGGTATCGAGGTGGTTGGAATCGGGGGGGTTGGTATCAGGGATGTTGGTATCGGGGGTGTTGGTATCGGGGGGTTGGTATCGGGGGGTTGGTATCGGGGATGTTGGTCTCGTGGGGGGGTTGGTATCGGGGGGGTTGGTATCGGGGGTGTTGGTATCGGGAGGTTCGGTATCGGGGGGTCGGTATCGGGGGGGTCGGTATCGGGGGTGTTGGTATCGGGGGGTTGGTATCGGGGATGTTGGTCTCGGGGGGGGGTTGGTATCGGGGGTGTTGGTATCGGGGGTGTTGGTATCGGGAGGTTCGGTATCGGGAGGTTCGGTATCGGGGGGGTTGGTATCGCGGGGGTTGGTATCGGGGGGTTGGTATCGGGGATGTTGGTATCGGGGGGGTTGGTATCGGGGGGGTTGGTATCGGGGGGGTTGGTATCGGGGGGGTTGGTATCGGGGGGGTTGGTATCGGGGGGTTGGTATCGGGGGGGTTGGTATCGGGGGGGTTGGTATCGGGGGTGTTGGTATCGGGGGAGTCGGTATCGGGGGAGTCGGTATCGGGGGGGTCGGTATCGGGGGGGTTGGTATCGGGGATGTTGGTATCGGGGGATTGGTATCGGGGATGTTGGTATCGGGGGGGGATTGGTATCGGGAATGTTGGTATCGGGGGGTTTGATATCGGGGATGTTGGTATCGGGGGGATTGGTATCGGGGGGATTGGTATCGGGGATGTTGGTATCGGGGATGTTGGTATCGGGGGGATTGGTATCGGGGATGTTGGTATCGGGGGGTTGGTATCGGGGGGATTGGTATCGGGGATGTTGGTATCGGGGGGGGATTGGTATCGGGGATGTTGGTATCGGGGGGATTGGTATCGGGGATGTTGGTATCGGGGGGATTGGTATCGGGGATGTTGGTATCGGGGGGGTTGGTATCGCGGGGGTTGGTATCGGGGGGTTGGTATCGGGGGGTTGGTATCGGGGATGTTGGTATCGGGGGGGTTGGTACCTGGGGGGTTGGTATCGGGGGGGTTGGTATCGGGTGTGTTGGTATCGGGGGGATTGGTATCGGGGGGATTGGTATCGGGGATGTTGGTATCGGGGGGGATTGGTATCGGGGGGGTTGGTATCGCGGGGGTTGGTATCGGGGGGTTGGTATCGGGGGGTTGGTATCGGGGGGGTTGGTATCGGGGGGGTTGGTATCGGGGGGGTTGGTATCGGGGGGGTTGGTATCGGGGATGTTGGTATCGGGGGGGTTGGTATCGGGGGGGTTGGTACCGGGGGGGTTGGTATCGGGGGGGTTGGTATCGGGGGGGTTGGTATCGGGGGGGTTGGTATCGGGGGGTTGGTATCGGGGGGGTTGGTATCGGGGGGGTTGGTATCGGGGGTGTTGGTATCGGGGGTGTTGGTATCGGGGGAGTCGGTATCGGGGGAGTCGGTATCGGGGGGGTCGGTATCGGGGGGGTCGGTATCGGGGATGTTGGTATCGGGGGATTGGTATCGGGGATGTTGGTATCGGGGGGGGGATTGGTATCGGGGATGTTGGTATCGGGGGGATTGGTATCGGGGATGTTGGTATCGGGGGGGTGATTGGTATCGGGGGGGGGATTGGTATCGGGGATGTTGGTATCGGGGATGTTGGTATCGGGGGGGTTGGTATCGGGGATGTTGGTATCGGGGGTGTTGGTATCGGGGGGGGTTGGTATCGAGGTGGTTGGAATCGGGGGGGTTGGTATCAGGGATGTTGGTATCGGGGGTGTTGGTATCGGGGGGTTGGTATCGGGGGGTTGGTATCGGGGATGTTGGTCTCGTGGGGGGGTTGGTATCGGGGGGGTTGGTATCGGGGGTGTTGGTATCGGGAGGTTCGGTATCGGGGGGTCGGTATCGGGGGGGTCGGTATCGGGGGTGTTGGTATCGGGGGGTTGGTATCGGGGATGTTGGTCTCGGGGGGGGGTTGGTATCGGGGGTGTTGGTATCGGGGGTGTTGGTATCGGGAGGTTCGGTATCGGGAGGTTCGGTATCGGGGGGGTTGGTATCGCGGGGGTTGGTATCGGGGGGTTGGTATCGGGGATGTTGGTATCGGGGGGGTTGGTATCGGGGGGGTTGGTATCGGGGGGGTTGGTATCGGGGGGGTTGGTATCGGGGGGTTGGTATCGGGGGGGTTGGTATCGGGGGGGTTGGTATCGGGGGTGTTGGTATCGGGGGAGTCGGTATCGGGGGGGTCGGTATCGGGGGGGTTGGTATCGGGGATGTTGGTATCGGGGGATTGGTATCGGGGATGTTGGTATCGGGGGGGATTGGTATCGGGGATGTTGGTATCGGGGGGTATGATATCGGGGATGTTGGTATCGGGGGGATTGGTATCGGGGGGATTGGTATCGGGGATGTTGGTATCGGGGATGTTGGTATCGGGGGGATTGGTATCGGGGATGTTGGTATCGGGGGGTTGGTATCGGGGGGATTGGTATCGGGGATGTTGGTATCGGGGGGGGATTGGTATCGGGGATGTTGGTATCGGGGGGATTGGTATCGGGGATGTTGGTATCGGGGGGATTGGTATCGGGGATGTTGGTATCGGGGGGGTTGGTATCGCGGGGGTTGGTATCGGGGGGTTGGTATCGGGGGGTTGGTATCGGGGATGTTGGTATCGGGGGGGTTGGTACCTGGGGGGTTGGTATCGGGGGGGTTGGTATCGGGTGTGTTGGTATCGGGGGGATTGGTATCGGGGGGATTGGTATCGGGGATGTTGGTATCGGGGGGGATTGGTATCGGGGGGGTTGGTATCGCGGGGGTTGGTATCGGGGGGTTGGTATCGGGGATGTTGGTATCGGGGGGGTTGGTATCGGGGGGGTTGGTATCGGGGGGGTTGGTATCGGGGGGGTTGGTATCGGGGGGGTTGGTATCGGGGGGGTTGGTACCGGGGGGGTTGGTATCGGGGGGGTTGGTATCGGGGGGGTTGGTATCGGGGGGTTGGTATCGGGGGGGTTGGTATCGGGGGGGTTGGTATCGGGGGTGTTGGTATCGGGGGTGTTGGTATCGGGGGAGTCGGTATCGGGGGAGTCGGTATCGGGGGGGTCGGTATCGGGGGGGTCGGTATCGGGGATGTTGGTATCGGGGGATTGGTATCGGGGATGTTGGTATCGGGGGGGGGATTGGTATCGGGGATGTTGGTATCGGGGGGATTGGTATCGGGGATGTTGGTATCGGGGGGGTGATTGGTATCGGGGGGGGGATTGGTATCGGGGATGTTGGTATCGGGGATGTTGGTATCGGGGGGATTGGTATCGGGGATGTTGGTATCGGGGAGGTTTGATATCGGGGATGTTGGTATCGGGAGGGTTGGTATATGGGGGATTGGCATCGGGGGGATTGGCATCGGGGGGATTGGTATCGGGGGGATTGGTATCGGGGATGTTGGTATCGGGGGGATTGGTATCGGGGGGGTTGGTATCGGGGGGGTTGGTATCGGGGGGTTGGTATCGCGGGGGATTGGTATCGGGGGGGTTGGTATCGGGGGGGTTGGTATCGGGGATGTTGGTATCGGGGGGGTTGGTATCGGGGGGGTTGGTACCGGGGGGGTTGGTACCGGGGGGGTTGGTATCGGGGGGGTTGGTATCGGGGGGGTTGGTATCGGGGGGGTTGGTATCGGGGATGTTGGTATCGGGGGGTTGGTATCGGGGATGTTGGTCTCGGGGGGGATTGGTATATGGGGGATTGGCATCGGGGGGATTGGTATCGGGGGGATTGGTATCGGGGATGTTGGTATCGGGGGGGGATTGGTATCGGGGATGTTGGTATCGGGGATGTTGGTATCGGGGGGATTGGTATCGGGGGGGTTGGTATCGGGGGGTTGGTATCGGGGGGTTGGTATCGCGGGGGATTGGTATCGCGGGGGATTGGTATCGGGGGGGTTGGTATCGGGGGAGTTGGTATCGGGGTGGTTGGAATCGTGGGGGTTGTTATCGGGGATGTTGGTATCGGGGGAGGTTGGTGTCGGGGGGGTTGGTATCGGGGGGGTTGGTATCGGGGGGGTTGGTATCGGGGGGATTGGTATCGGGGGTGTTGGTATCTTGGGGGTTGGTATCTTGGGGGGTTGGTATCGGGGGGGTTGGTATCGGGGATGTTGGTATCGGGGGTGTTGGTATCGGGGGGTTGGTATCGGGGGGTTGGTATCGCCGGGGTTGGTATCCGGGGGGTTGGTGTCGGGGGGTTGGTATCGGGGGGGTTGGTATCGGGGGGGTTGGTATCGGGGGGGTTGGTATCTTGGGGGTTGGTATCGGGGGGGTTGGTATCGGGGGGGTTGGTATCGGGAGGTTTGGTATCGGGGGGGTTGGTATCGGGAGGTTTGGTATCGTGGGGGTTGGTATCGGGGGGTTGGTATCGGGGGTGTTGGTATCGGGGGAGTCGGTATCGGGGGAGTCGGTATCGGGGGAGTCGGTATCGGGGGGGTTGGTATCGGGGGGGTTGGTATCGGGGGGGTTGGTATCGGGGATGTTGGTATCGGGGGGATTGGTATCGGGGATGTTGGTATCGGGGGGGGGATTGGTATCGGGGATGTTGGTATCGGGGGGGTTGGTATCGGGGATGTTGGTATCGGGGGGATTGGTATCGGGGGGATTGGTATCGGGGGGATTGGTATCGGGGGGATTGGTATCGGGGATGTTGGTATCGGGGGGGGGATTGGTATCGGGGATGTTGGTATCGGGGGGATTGTTATCGGGGATGTTGGTATCGGGGAGGTTTGATATCGGGGATGTTGGTATCGGGGGGATTGGTATCGGGGGGATTGGTATCGGGGGGATTGGTATCGGGGATGTTGGTATCGGGGGGGATTGGTATCGGGGATGTTGGTATCGGGAGGGTTGGTATCGGTAGGGTTGGTATCGGGGGTGTTGGTATCGGGGGTGTTGGTATCGGGGGGGTTGGTATCGGGGGTGTTGGTAACGGGGGTGTTGGTATCGGGGGGATTGGTATCGGGGATGTTGGTATCGGGGGGGGTTGGTATCGGGGGGGTTGGTATCGGGGGGATTGGTATCGGGGATGTTGGTATCGGGGATGTTGGTATCGGGGGAGGTTGGTATCGGGGATGTTGGTATCGGGGAGGTTTGATATCGGGGATGTTGGTATCGGGGGGTTGGTATCGGGGATGTTGGTATCGGGGGAGGTTGGTGTCGGGGGGCTGGTATCGGGGGGGTTGGTATCGGGGGGGTTGGAATCGGGGGGGTTGGTATCGGGGATGTTGGTATCGGGGATGTTGGTATCGGGGGGGTTGGTATCGGGAGGTTTGGTATCGGGGGGGTTGGTATCGGGGGGTTGGTATCGGGAGGTTTGGTATCGTGGGGGTTGGTATCGGGGGGTTGGTATCGGGGGTGTTGGTATCGGGGGAGTCGGTATCGGGGGAGTCGGTATCGGGGGAGTCGGTATCGGGGGAGTCGGTATCGGGGGGGTTGGTATCGGGGGGGTTGGTATCGGGGGGGTTGGTATCGGGGGGGTTGGTATCGGGGGGATTGGTATCGGGGATGTTGGTATCGGGGGGGGGATTGGTATCGGGGATGTTGGTATCGGGGGGATTGGTATCGGGGATGTTGGTATCGGGGGGGTGATTGGTATCGGGGGGGGATTGGTATCGGGGATGTTGGTATCGGGGATGTTGGTATCGGGGGGATTGGTATCGGGGATGTTGGTATCGGGGATGTTGGTATCGGGGGGATTGGTATCGGGGGGATTGGTATCGGGGGGATTGGTATCGGGGGGATTGGTATCGGGGATGTTGGTATCGGGGGGGGGATTGGTATCGGGGATGTTGGTATCGGGGGGATTGTTATCGGGGATGTTGGTATCGGGGAGGTTTGATATCGGGGATGTTGGTATCGGGGGGATTGGTATCGGGGGGATTGGTATCGGGGGGATTGGTATCGGGGATGTTGGTATCGGGGGGGATTGGTATCGGGGATGTTGGTATCGGGGGGGATTGGTATCGGGGATGTTGGTATCGGGAGGGTTGGTATCGGTAGGGTTGGTATCGGGGGTGTTGGTATCGGGGGTGTTGGTATCGGGGGGGTTGGTATCGGGGGTGTTGGTAACGGGGGTGTTGGTATCGGGGGGATTGGTATCGGGGATGTTGGTATCGGGGGGGTTGGTATCGGGGGGGTTGGTATCGGGGGGGTTGGTATCGGGGGGATTGGTATCGGGGATGTTGGTATCGGGGATGTTGGTATCGGGGGAGGTTGGTATCGGGGATGTTGGTATCGGGGAGGTTTGATATCGGGGATGTTGGTATCGGGGGGTTGGTATCGGGGATGTTGGTATCGGGGGAGGTTGGTGTCGGGGGGCTGGTATCGGGGGGGTTGGTATCGGGGGGGTTGGAATCGGGGGGGTTAGTATCGGGGATGTTGGTATCGGGGATGTTGGTATCGGGGGGGTTGGTATCGGGAGGTTTGGTATCGGGGGGGTTGGTATCGGGGGGTTGGTATCGGGAGGTTTGGTATCGTGGGGGTTGGTATCGGGGGGTTGGTATCGGGGGTGTTGGTATCGGGGGAGTCGGTATCGGGGGAGTCGGTATCGGGGGAGTCGGTATCGGGGGGGTTGGTATCGGGGGGGTTGGTATCGGGGGGGTTGGTATCGGGGGGGTTGGTATCGGGGGGATTGGTATCGGGGATGTTGGTATCGGGGGGGGGATTGGTATCGGGGATGTTGGTATCGGGGGGATTGGTATCGGGGATGTTGGTATCGGGGGGGTGATTGGTATCGGGGGGGGATTGGTATCGGGGATGTTGGTATCGGGGATGTTGGTATCGGGGGGATTGGTATCGGGGATGTTGGTATCGGGGATGTTGGTATCGGGGGGATTGGTATCGGGGGGATTGGTATCGGGGGGATTGGTATCGGGGGGATTGGTATCGGGGATGTTGGTATCGGGGGGGGGATTGGTATCGGGGATGTTGGTATCGGGGGGATTGTTATCGGGGATGTTGGTATCGGGGAGGTTTGATATCGGGGATGTTGGTATCGGGGGGATTGGTATCGGGGGGATTGGTATCGGGGGGATTGGTATCGGGGATGTTGGTATCGGGGGGGATTGGTATCGGGGATGTTGGTATCGGGAGGGTTGGTATCGGTAGGGTTGGTATCGGGGGTGTTCGTATCGGGGGTGTTGGTATCGGGGGGGTTGGTATCGGGGGTGTTGGTAACGGGGGTGTTGGTATCGGGGGGATTGGTATCGGGGATGTTGGTATCGGGGGGGTTGGTATCGGGGGGGTTGGTATCGGGGGGATTGGTATCGGGGATGTTGGTATCGGGGATGTTGATATCGGGGGAGGTTGGTATCGGGGATGTTGGTATCGGGGAGGTTTGATATCGGGGATGTTGGTATCGGGAGGGTTGGTATCGGGAGGGTTGGTATATGGGGGATTGGCATCGGGGGGATTGGCATCGGGGGGATTGGTATCGGGGGGATTGGTATCGGGGATGTTGGTATCGGGGGGATTGGTATCGGGGGGGTTGGTATCGGGGGGGTTGGTATCGGGGGGGTTGGTATCGCGGGGGATTGGTATCGGGGGGGTTGGTATCGGGGGGGTTGGTATCGGGGATGTTGGTATCGGGGGGGTTGGTATCGGGGGGGTTGGTACCGGGGGGGTTGGTATCGGGGGGGTTGGTATCGGGGGGGTTGGTATCGGGGGGGTTGGTATCGGGGGGGTTGGTATCGGGGATGTTGGTATCGGGGGGTTGGTATCGGGGATGTTGGTCTCGGGGGGGATTGGTATATGGGGGATTGGCATCGGGGGGATTGGTATCGGGGGGATTGGTATCGGGGATGTTGGTATCGGGGGGGGATTGGTATCGGGGATGTTGGTATCGGGGATGTTGGTATCGGGGGGATTGGTATCGGGGGGGTTGGTATCGGGGGGGTTGGTATCGGGGGGTTGGTATCGGGGGGTTGGTATCGCGGGGGATTGGTATCGCGGGGGATTGGTATCGGGGGGGTTGGTATCGGGGGAGTTGGTATCGGGGATGTTGGTATCGGGGGGGTTGGTATCGGGGGGGTTGGTACCGGGGGGGTTGGTATCGGGGGGGTTGGCATCGGGGGGGTTGGCATCGGGGGGGTTGGTATCGGGGATGTTGGTATCGGGGGGTTGGTATCGGGGATGTTGGTCTCGGGGGGATTGGTATCGGGGGTGTTGGTATCGGGGGGGTTGGTATCGGGGGGATTGGTATCGGGGGGCGTTGGTATCGAGGTGGTTGGAATCGGGGGGGTTGGTATCAGGGATGTTGGTATCGGGGGGATTGGTATCGGGGATGTTGGTATCGCGGGGGGTTGGTATCGGGGTGGTTGGAATCGTGGGGGTTGTTATCGGGGATGTTGTTATCGGGGGAGGTTGGTGTCGGGGGGGTTGGTATCGGGGGGTTGGTATCGGGGGGGTTGGTATCGGGGGGATTGGTATCGGGGGTGTTGGTATCTTGGGGGTTGGTATCTTGGGGGGTTGGTATCGGGGGGGTTGGTATCGGGGATGTTGGTATCGGGGGTGTTGGTATCGGGGGGTTGGTATCGGGGGGTTGGTATCGCCGGGGTTGGTATCCGGGGGGTTGGTGTCGGGGGGTTGGTATCGGGGGGGTTGGTATCGGGGGGGTTGGTATCGGGGGGGTTGGTATCTTGGGGGTTGGTATCGGGGGGGTTGGTATCGGGGGGGTTGGTATCGGGGGGGTTGGTATCGGGAGGTTTGGTATCGGGGGGGTTGGTATCGGGGGGTTGGTATCGGGAGGTTTGGTATCGTGGGGGTTGGTATCGGGGGGTTGGTATCGGGGGTGTTGGTATCGGGGGAGTCGGTATCGGGGGAGTCGGTATCGGGGGAGTCGGTATCGGGGGGGTTGGTATCGGGGGGGTTGGTATCGGGGGGGTTGGTATCGGGGATGTTGGTATCGGGGGGATTGGTATCGGGGATGTTGGTATCGGGGGGGGGATTGGTATCGGGGATGTTGGTATCGGGGGGATTGGTATCGGGGATGTTGGTATCGGGGGGGTGATTGGTATCGGGGGGGGATTGGTATCGGGGATGTTGGTATCGGGGATGTTGGTATCGGGGGGATTGGTATCGGGGATGTTGGTATCGGGGGGATTGGTATCGGGGGGATTGGTATCGGGGGGATTGGTATCGGGGGGATTGGTATCGGGGATGTTGGTATCGGGGGGGGGATTGGTATCGGGGATGTTGGTATCGGGGGGATTGTTATCGGGGATGTTGGTATCGGGGAGGTTTGATATCGGGGATGTTGGTATCGGGGGGATTGGTATCGGGGGGATTGGTATCGGGGATGTTGGTATCGGGGGGGATTGGTATCGGGGATGTTGGTATCGGGAGGGTTGGTATCGGTAGGGTTGGTATCGGGGGTGTTGGTATCGGGGGTGTTGGTATCGGGGGGGTTGGTATCGGGGGTGTTGGTAACGGGGGTGTTGGTATCGGGGGGATTGGTATCGGGGATGTTGGTATCGGTGGGGTTGGTATCGGGGGGATTGGTATCGGGGATGTTGGTATCGGGGATGTTGGTATCGGGGGAGGTTGGTATCGGGGATGTTGGTATCGGGGAGGTTTGATATCGGGGATGTTGGTATCGGGGGGTTGGTATCGGGGATGTTGGTATCGGGGGAGGTTGGTGTCGGGGGGCTGGTATCGGGGGGGTTGGTATCGGGGGGGTTGGAATCGGGGGGGTTGGTATCGGGGATGTTGGTATCGGGGATGTTGGTATCGGGGAGGTTTGATATCGGGGATGTTGGTATCGGGGAGGTTTGATATCGCGGATGTTGGTATCGGGAGGGTTGGTATCGGGAGGGTTGGTATCGGGGGTGTTGGTATCGGGGGTGTTGGTATCGGGAGGGTTGGTATCGGGGGTGTTGGTATCGGGGGTGTTGATATCGGGGGGATTGGTATCTGGGATGTTGGTATCGGGAGGGTTGGTATCGGGAGGGTTGGTATCGGGGGTGTTGGTATCGGGGGTGTTGGTATCGGGGGTGTTGGTATCGGGGGGTTGGTATCGGGGATGTTGGTATCGGGAGGGTTGGTATCGGGAGGGTTGGTATCGGGGGTGTTGGTATCGGGGGTGTTGATATCGGGGGGATTGGTATCGGGGATGTTGGTATCGGGGATGTTGGTCTCGGGGGGATTGGTATCGGGGATGTTGGTATCGGGGGGGGTTGGTATCGGGGGGGTTGGTATCGGGAGGGTTGGTATCGGGGGGGTTGGTATCGGGGATGTTGGTATCGGGGGGGTTGGTATCGGGGGGATTGGTATCGGGAATGTTGGTATCGGGGATGTTGGTATCGGGGGGGTTGGTATCGGGGATGTTGGTATCGGGGGGATTGGTATCGGGGATGTTGGTATCGGGGGGGATTGGTATCGGGGATGTTGGTATCGGGGATGCTGGTATCGGGGGGGTTGGTATCGGGGATGCTGGTATCGGGGGGGTTGGTATCGGGGGGGTTGGAAACGGGGGGGTTGGTATCGGGGATGTTGGTATCGGGGGGGTTGGTATCGGGGGGGTTGGTATCGGGGGGTTGGTATCGGGGGGGTTTGTATCGGGGGGTTGGTATCGGGAAGGTTGGTATCGGTGGTGTTGGTATCGGGGGGTTGGTATCGGGGGGTTGGTATCGGGAGGGTTGGTATCGCGGGGGGTTGGTATCGGGGGGATTGGTATCGGGGGGGTTGGTATCGGGGGGGTTGGTATCGGGAGGTTTGATATCGGGGGGGTTGGTATCGGGGGGGTTGGTATCGGGGGGGTCGGTATCGGGGCGGTTGGTATCGGGGGGTTGGTATCGGGGGGGTTGGTATCGGGGGGGGATTGGTATCGGGGGGGGATTGGTATCAGGGGTGTTGGTATCGGGGATGTTGGTATCGGGGGTGTTGGTATCGGGGGTGTTGGTATCGGGGGGGATTGGTATCGGGGGGGGATTGGTATCGGGGGTGTTGGTATCGGGGGGATTGGTATCGGGGATGTTGGTATCGGGGGGGTTGGTATCGGGGGGGGATTGGTATCGGGGGTGTTGGTATCGGGGATGTTGGTATCGGGCATGTTGGTATCGGGGGTGTTGGTATCGGGGATGTTGGTATCGGGGAGGTTGGTATCGGGGGAGGTTGGTATCGGGGGAGGTTGGTATCGGGGATGCTGGTATCGGGGGGGTTGGTATCGGGGGGGGGTTGGAATCGGGGGGCTTGGTATCGGGGATGTTGGTATCGGGGGGGTCTGGTGTCGGGGGGTTGGTATCGGGGGGGTTGGTATCGGGGGGGGGTTGGTATCGGGGGGGGTTGGTATCGGGAAGTTTGGTATCGGTGGTGTTGGTATCGGGGGGTTGGTATCGGGGGGGGTTGGTATCGCGGGGGGATTGGTATCGGGGGGATTGGTATCGGGGGGGTTGGTATCGGGGGGGTTTGGTATCGGGGGGTTGGTATCGGGGATGCTGGTATCGGGGGGGGGGTTGGTATCGGGGGGGTTGGAATCGGGGGGTTGGTATCGGGGGGATTGGTATCGGGGGGGTTGGTATCGGCTGGTTGGTATCGGGCGGTGTTGGTACCGGGGGGGTTGTTATCGGGCGGGGTTGGTATCGGGTTTGTTGGTATCGGGGGGGTTGGTATCGGGGGGGTTGGTATCGGGGGGGTTGGTATCGGGGGGGTTGGTATCGGGGGGGTTGGTATTGGCTGGTTGGTATTGGGCGGGGTTGGTATCGGGGGGCTTGGTATCTGGTGTGTTGGTATCGGGGGGTTGGTATTGGGAGGGTTGGTATCGGGGGGGGTTGGTACCGGGGGGGTTGGTATCGGGGGGGGTTGGTATCGGGGGAGTTGGAATGGGGGGGTTGGTATCGGGGATGTTGGTATCGGGGTGGTTGGTATCGGGGGGGTTGGTATCGGGGGGGTTGGTATCGGGGGGTGATGGTATCGGGGGAGGTTGGTGTCGGGGGGCTGGTATCGAGGGGTTGGTATCGGGGGGGTTGGTATCGGGGTGGTTGGTAATGGGGGGGTTGGTATCGGGGATGTTGGTATCAGGGATGTTGGTATCGGGGGGGTTGGTATCGGGGGAGGTTGGTGTCGGGGGGCTGGTATCGGGGTGGTTCGTATCGGGGGGGTTGGTATCGGGGTGGTTCGTATCGGGGGGGTTGGTATCGGGGGGGTTGGTATCGGGAGGTTTGGTATCGGGGGGGTTGGTATCGGGGGGGTTGGTATCGGGGGGGTTGGTATCGGGGGGGTTGGTATCGGGAGGTTTGGTATCGGGGGGGTTGGTATCGGGAGGTTTGGTATCGGGGGGTTGGTATCGGGGGTGTTGGTATCGGGAGGTTCGGTATCGGGGGGTTGGTATCGGGGGGGTTGGTATCGGGGGGGGTTGGTATCGGTGGGGTTGGTATCGGGGGGGTTGGTATCGGGGGGGGTTGTTATCGGGGGGTTGGTATCGGGGGGGTTGGTATCAGGGGGGTTGGTATCGGGAGGTTTGGTATCGGGGGGATTGGTATCGGGGGGGTTGGTATCGGGGGGGGTTGGTATCGGGGGGGTTAGTATCGGGGGGGGGGTTGGTATCGGGGGGATTGGTATCGGGGGGGTTGGTATCGGGGGGATTGGTATCGGGGGGGTTGGTATCGGGAGGTTTGGTATCGGGGGGGTTGGTATCGGGGGGGTTGGTATCGGGGGTGTTGGTATCGGGAGGTTCGGTATCGGGGGGGTTGGTATCGGGGATGTTGGTATCGGGGGGGTTGGTATCGGGGGGGGTTGGTATCGGGGGGGGTTGGTATCGGGGGGGTTGGTATCGGGGGGGTTGGTATCAGGGGGGTTAGTATCGGGGGGGGCTGTGTTTGCTGATTGGTTTGTGTGTCGTTCTGGTATTCTGTATATTAGTTAAAATCTTGAATAAAAATATCATTTGAACAATAAACTCTTTGTCCTGATCCTTGAGCAGCGGAACCGGTTTCACAATGGCAACAGATCCTGAGTGTGAACCCCTCGATTAAATCTCCATGGCAACAGATCCTGAGTGTGAATCCCTCGATTAAATCTCCATGGTAACAGTTCCTGAGTGTGAACCCCTCGATTAAATCTCCATGGTAACAGATCCTGAGTGTGAATCCCTCGATTAAATCTCCATGGCAACAGATCCTGAGTGTGAATCCCTCGATTAAATCTCCATGGCAACAGATCCTGAGTGTGAATCCCTCGATTAAATCTCCATGGTAACAGTTCCTGAGTGTGAATCCCTCGATTAAATCTCCATGGTAACAGTTCCTGAGTGTGAACCCCTCGATTAAATCTCCATGGTAACAGATCCTGAGTGTGAATCCCTCGATTAAATCTCCATGGTAACAGATCCTGAGTGTGAATCCCTCGATTAAATCTCCATGGCAACAGATCCTGAGTGTGAATCCCTCGATTAAATCTCCATGGCAACAGATCCTGAGTGTGAATCCCTCGATTAAATCTCCATGGTAACAGTTCCTGAGTGTGAATCCCTCGATTAAATCTCCATGGTAACAGTTCCTGAGTGTGAACCCCTCGATTAAATCTCCATGGTAACAGATCCTGAGTGTGAATCCCTCGATTAAATCTCCATGGTAACAGTTCCTGAGTGTGAACCCCTCGATTAAATCTCCATGGTAACAGTTCCTGAGTGTGAACCCCTCGATTAAATCTCCATGGTAACAGATCCTGAGTGTGAACCCCTCGATTAAATCTCCGTGGTAACAGATCCTGAGTGTGAACCCCTCGATTAAATCTCCATGGTAACAGTTCCTGAGTGTGAACCCCTCGATTAAATCTCCATGGTAACAGATCCTGAGTGTGAACCCCTCGATTAAATCTCCATGGTAACAGATCCTGAGTGGGAACCCCTCGATTAAATCTCCATGGCAACAGATCCTGGGTGTGAATCCCTCGATTAAATCTCCATGGTAACAGACCCTGAGTGTGAACCCCTCGGTTTGGGGATGTTTCACAGGAACCTCCAGGCTGCCGTACCCAGTCTCTGTTAGTAAGAGCAGGGATTCCGTAAGGTTCTTTCACAGCTTTGGCACCGTTACTGATTAGTGTACATGCATGTCCCCTCTTAAATTAGTGTACATGCATGTCCCCTCTTAAATTAGTGTACATGCATGTCCCCTCTTAAATTAGTGTACATGCATGTCCCCTCTTAAATTAGTGTACATGCATGTCCCCTCTTAAATTAGTGTACATGCATGTCCCCTCTTAAATTTGTGTACATGCATGTCCCCTCTTAAATTAGTGTACATTCATGTCCCCTCTTAAATTAGTGTACATTAATGTCCCCTCTTAAATTAGTGTCCATGCATGTCCCCTCTTAAATTATAGTGTGCATGCATGTCCTCTCTTAAATTATAGTGTACATGCATGTCCTCTCTTAAATTATAGCGTACATGCAAGTCCCCTCTTAAATTAGTGTACATGCATGTCCCCTCTTAAATTATAGTGTACATGCATGCCCCTCTTAAATTATAGTGTACATGCATGTCCCCTCTTAAATTAGTGTACATGCATGTCCCCACTTAAATTAGTGTATATGCATACCCCCTCTTAAATTATAGTGTACATGCATGTCCCCTCTTAAATTATAGTGTACATGCATGTCCCCTCTTAAATTAGTGTGTATGCATGTCCCTCTTAAATTATAGTGTACATGCATGCCCCTCTTAAATTATAGTGTACATGCATGTCCCCTCTTAAATTAGTGTACATGCATGTCCCCACTTAAATTAGTGTATATGCATACCCCCTCTTAAATTAGAGTGTACATGCATGTCCCCTCTTAAATTATAGTGTACATACATGTCCCCTCTTAAATTATAGTGTACATGCATGTCCCCTCTTAAATTATAGTGAACATGCATGCCCCCTCTTAAATTAGTGTGTATGCATGCCCCCTCTTAAATTAGTGTACATGCATGTCCCCTCTTAAATTAGTGTACATGCATGTCCCCTCTTAAATTATAGTGTACATGCATGTGCCCTCTTAAATTAGTGTATATGCATGCCCCCTCTTAATTTATAGTGTACATGCATGTCCCCTCTTAAATTAGTGTATATGCGTGTCCCCTCTTAAATTATAGTGTACATGCATGTCCCCTCTTAAATTAGTATATATGCATGCCCCCTCTTAAATGATAGTGTACATGCATGCCCCCTCTTAAATTAAAGTGTACATGCATGTCCCCTCTTAAATTATAGTGTACGTGCATGTCCCCTCTTAAATTATAGTGTACATGCATGTCCCCTCTTAAATTATAGTGTACGTGCATGTTCCCTCTTAAATTATAGTGTACATGCATGTCCCCTCTTAAATTAAAGTGTGCATGCATGTCCCCTCTTAAATTATAGTGTACATGCATGTCCCCTCTTAAATTATAGTGTACGTGCATGTCCCCTCTTAAATTAAAGTGTACATGCCTGTCCCCTCTTAAATTATAGTGCACGTGCATGTCCCCTCTTAAATTATAGTGTACATGCATGTCCCCTCTTAAATTATAGTGTACGTGCATGTCCCCTCTTAAATTATAGTGTACGTGCATGTCCCCTCTTAAATTAAAGTGTACATGCATGTCCCCTCTTAAATTAAAGTGTGCATGCATGTCCCCTCTTAAATTAGAGTGTACGTGCAGGTCCCCTCTTAAATTAAAGTGTGCGTGCATGCCCCCTCTTAAATTATAGTGTACTTGCATGCCCCCTCTTAAATTATAGTGTACATGCATGCCGTCTCTTAAATTATAGTGTACATGCATGCCGTCTCTTAAATTATAGTGTACATGCATGCCGTCGCTTAAATTATAGTGTACATGCATGCCCGCTCTTAAATTAAAGTGTACATGCATGTCCCCTCTTAAATTATAGTGTACATGCATGTCCCCTCTTAAATTATAGTGTACATGCATGCCCCCTCTTAAATTATAGTGTACATGCATGTCCCCTCTTAAATTATAGTGTACATGCATGCCCGCTCTTAAATTATAGTGTACATGCATGTCCCCACTTAAATTAAAGTGTACATGCATGCCCGCTCTTAAATTATAGTGTACATGCATGTCCCCTCTTAAATTATAGTGTACATGCATGTCCCCTCATAAATTATAGTGTACATGCATGCCCGCTCTTAAATTATAGTGTACATGCATGTCCCCACTTAAATTATAGTGTACATGCATGTCCCCTCTTAAATTATAGTGTACATGCATGCCCCCTCTTAAATTTAAGTGTACATGCATGTCCCTTCTTAAATAATAGCGTACATGCATGCCCCCTCTTAAATTATAGCGTACATGCATGCCCCCTCTTAAATTAAAGTGTACATGCATGTCCCTTCTTAAATAATAGTGTACATGCATGTCCCCTCTTAAATTATAGTGTACATGCATGTCCCCTCTTAAATTATAGTGTACATGCATGCCCCCTCTTAAATTAAAGTGTACATGCATATCCCTTCTTAAATAATAGTGTACATGCATGCCCCCTCTTAAATTATAGTGTACATGCATGCCCCCTCTTAAATTAAAGTGTACATGCATATCCCTTCTTAAATAATAGTGTACATGCATGCCCCCTCTTAAATTATAGTGTACATGCATGTCCCCTCTTAAATTAAAGTGTACATGCATGTCCCCTCTTAAATTATAGTTTACATGCATGTCCCCAATTAAATTAAAGTGTACATGCATGTCCCTTCTTAAATAATAGTGTACATGCATGCCCCCGCTTAAATTATAGTGTACATGCATGTCCCCTCTTAAATTAAAGTGTACATGCATGTCCCTTCTTAAATAATAGTGTACATGCATGTCCCTTCTTAAATAATAGTGTACATGCATGTCCCCTCTTAAATTATAGTGTACATGCATGTCCCCTCTTAAATTATAGTGTACATGCATGCCCGCTCTTAAATTATAGTGTACATGCATGCCCCCTCTTAAGTTAAAGTGTACATGCATGTCCCTTCTTAAATAATAGTGTACATGCATGTCCCCTCTTAAATTATAGTGTACATGCATGTCCCCTCTTAAATTATAGTGTACATGCATGCCCCTCTTAAATTAAAGTGTACATGCATATCCCTTCTTAAATAATAGTGTACATGCATGTCCCCTCTTAAATAATAGTGTACATGCATGTCCCCTCTTAAATTATAGTGTACATGCATGTCCCCTCTTAAATTATAGTGTACATGCATGCCCGCTCTTAAATTATAGTGTACATGCATGCACCCTCTTAAATTAAAGTGTACATGCATGTCCCTTCTTAAATAACACTGTACATGCATGTCCCCTCTTAAATTATAGTGTACATGCATGCCCCTTCTTAAATTATAGTGTACATGCATGCCCCCTCTTAAATTATAGTGTACATGCATGCCCCCTCTTAAATTATAGTGTACATGCATGTCCCCTCTTAAATTATAGTGTACGGGCATGTCCCCTCTTAAATTATAGTGTACATGCATGTCCCCTCTTAAATTAGTGTACACGCATGTCCCCACTTAAATTATAGTGTACACGCATGTCCCCTCTTAAATTATAGTGTACATGCATGTCCCCTCTTAAATTAGTATATATGCATGCCCCCTGTTAAATTATAGTATACATGCATGCCCCCTCTTAAATTATAGTGTACATGCATGCCCCCTCTTAAATTAAAGTGTACATGCATGTCCCCTCTTAAATTATAGTTTACATGCATGTCCCCTATTAAATTAAAGTGTACATGCATGTCCCTTCTTAAATAATAGTGTACATGCATGTCCCCTCTTAAATTATAGTGTACATGCATGCCCCCTCTTAAATTATAGTGCACATGCATGTCCCCTCTTAAATTAGTGTACATACATGTCACCTCTTAAATTAGTGTACACGCATGTCCCCACTTAAATTATAGTGTACACGCAGGTCCCCTCTTAAATTATAGTGTACACGCATGTCCCCTCTTAAATTATAGTGTACATGCATGTCCCCTCTTAAATTAGTATATATGCATGCCCCCTGTTAAATTATAGTATACATGCATGCCCCCTCTTAAATTATAGTGTACATGCATGCCCCCTCTTAAATTAAAGTGTACATGCATGTCCCCTCTTAAATTATAGTTTACATGCATGTCCCCTATTAAATTAAAGTGTACATGCATGTCCCTTCTTAAATTATAGTGTGCATGCATGTCCCCTCTTAAATTTTAGTGTACATGCATGTCCCCTCTTAAATTATAGTGTACATGCATGCCCGCTCTTAAATTATAGTGTACATGCATGCCCCCTCTTAAATTAAAGTGTACATGCATGTCCCTTCTTAAATAATACTGTACATACATGTCCCCTCTTAAATTATAGTGTACATGCATGCCCCTTCTTAAATTATAGTGTACATGCATGTCCCCTTTTAAATTATAGTGTACATGCATGTCCCCTCTTAAATTATAGTGTACGGGCATGTCCCCTCTTAAATTATAGTGTACATGCATGTCCCCTCTTAAATAATACTGTACATACATGTCCCCTCTTAAATTATAGTGTACATGCATGCCCCTTCTTAAATTATAGTGTACATGCATGTCCCCTTTTAAATTATAGTGTACATGCATGCCGTCTCTTAAATTATAGTGTACATGCATGCCGTCTCTTAAATTATAGTGTACATGCATGCCGTCGCTTAAATTATAGTGTACATGCATGCCCGCTCTTAAATTAAAGTGTACATGCATGTCCCCTCTTAAATTATAGTGTACATGCATGTCCCCTCTTAAATTATAGTGTACATGCATGCCCCCTCTTAAATTATAGTGTACATGCATGTCCCCTCTTAAATTATAGTGTACATGCATGCCCGCTCTTAAATTATAGTGTACATGCATGTCCCCACTTAAATTAAAGTGTACATGCATGCCCGCTCTTAAATTATAGTGTACATGCATGTCCCCTCTTAAATTATAGTGTACATGCATGTCCCCTCATAAATTATAGTGTACATGCATGCCCGCTCTTAAATTATAGTGTACATGCATGTCCCCACTTAAATTATAGTGTACATGCATGTCCCCTCTTAAATTATAGTGTACATGCATGCCCCCTCTTAAATTTAAGTGTACATGCATGTCCCTTCTTAAATAATAGCGTACATGCATGCCCCCTCTTAAATTATAGCGTACATGCATGCCCCCTCTTAAATTAAAGTGTACATGCATGTCCCTTCTTAAATAATAGTGTACATGCATGTCCCCTCTTAAATTATAGTGTACATGCATGTCCCCTCTTAAATTATAGTGTACATGCATGCCCCCTCTTAAATTAAAGTGTACATGCATATCCCTTCTTAAATAATAGTGTACATGCATGCCCCCTCTTAAATTATAGTGTACATGCATGTCCCCTCTTAAATTATAGTGTACATGCATGTCCCCTCTTAAATTAAAGTGTACATGCATGTCCCCTCTTAAATTATAGTTTACATGCATGTCCCCAATTAAATTAAAGTGTACATGCATGTCCCTTCTTAAATAATAGTGTACATGCATGCCGCCGCTTAAATTATAGTGTACATGCATGTCCCCTCTTAAATTAAAGTGTACATGCATGTCCCTTCTTAAATAATAGTGTACATGCATGTCCCTTCTTAAATAATAGTGTACATGCATGTCCCCTCTTAAATTATAGTGTACATGCATGTCCCCTCTTAAATTATAGTGTACATGCATGCCCGCTCTTAAATTATAGTGTACATGCATGCCCCCTCTTAAGTTAAAGTGTACATGCATGTCCCTTCTTAAATAATAGTGTACATGCATGTCCCCTCTTAAATTATAGTGTACATGCATGTCCCCTCTTAAATTATAGTGTACATGCATGCCCCCTCTTAAATTAAAGTGTACATGCATATCCCTTCTTAAATAATAGTGTACATGCATGTCCCCTCTTAAATTATAGTGTACATGCATGTCCCCTCTTAAATTATAGTGTACATGCATGTCCCCTCTTAAATTAAAGTGTACATGCATGTCCCCTCTTAAATTATAGTTTACATGCATGTCCCCTATTAAATTAAAGTGTACATGCATGTCCCTTCTTAAATAATAGTGTACATGCATGCCCCCTCTTAAATTATAGTGTACATGCATGTCCCCTCTTAAATTAAAGTGTACATGCATGTCCCTTCTTAAATAATAGTGTACATGCATGTCCCTTCTTAAATAATAGTGTACATGCATGTCCCCTCTTAAATTATAGTGTACATGCATGTCCCCTCTTAAATTATAGTGTACATGCATGCCCGCTCTTAAATTATAGTGTACATGCATGCACCCTCTTAAATTAAAGTGTACATGCATGTCCCTTCTTAAATAACACTGTACATGCATGTCCCCTCTTAAATTATAGTGTACATGCATGCCCCTTCTTAAATTATAGTGTACATGCATGCCCCCTCTTAAATTATAGTGTACATGCATGCCCCCTCTTAAATTATAGTGTACATGCATGTCCCCTCTTAAATTATAGTGTACGGGCATGTCCCCTCTTAAATTATAGTGTACATGCATGTCCCCTCTTAAATTATTATGTACATGCACGTCCCCTCTTAAATTATTATGTACATGCATGTCCCCTCTTAAATTATAGTGTACATGCATGTCCCCTCTTAAATTAGTGTACACGCATGTCCCCACTTAAATTATAGTGTACACGCAGGTCCCCTCTTAAATTATAGTGTACACGCATGTCCCCTCTTAAATTATAGTGTACATGCATGTCCCCTCTTAAATTAGTATATATGCATGCCCCCTGTTAAATTATAGTATACATGCATGCCCCCTCTTAAATTATAGTGTACATGCATGCCCCCTCTTAAATTAAAGTGTACATGCATGTCCCCTCTTAAATTATAGTTTACATGCATGTCCCCTATTAAATTAAAGTGTACATGCATGTCCCTTCTTAAATAATAGTGTACATGCATGTCCCCTCTTAAATTATAGTGTACATGCATGCCCCCTCTTAAATTATAGTGCACATGCATGTCCCCTCTTAAATTAGTGTACATACATGTCACCTCTTAAATTAGTGTACACGCATGTCCCCACTTAAATTATAGTGTACACGCAGGTCCCCTCTTAAATTATAGTGTACACGCATGTCCCCTCTTAAATTATAGTGTACATGCATGTCCCCTCTTAAATTAGTATATATGCATGCCCCCTGTTAAATTATAGTATACATGCATGCCCCCTCTTAAATTATAGTGTACATGCATGCCCCCTCTTAAATTAAAGTGTACATGCATGTCCCCTCTTAAATTATAGTTTACATGCATGTCCCCTATTAAATTAAAGTGTACATGCATGTCCCTTCTTAAATTATAGTGTGCATGCATGTCCCCTCTTAAATTTTAGTGTACATGCATGTCCCCTCTTAAATTATAGTGTACATGCATGCCCGCTCTTAAATTATAGTGTACATGCATGCCCCCTCTTAAATTAAAGTGTACATGCATGTCCCTTCTTAAATAATACTGTACATACATGTCCCCTCTTAAATTATAGTGTACATGCATGCCCCTTCTTAAATTATAGTGTACATGCATGTCCCCTTTTAAATTATAGTGTACATGCATGTCCCCTCTTAAATTATAGTGTACGGGCATGTCCCCTCTTAAATTATAGTGTACATGCATGTCCCCTCTTAAATTATTATGTACATGCATGTCCCCTCTTAAATTATAGTGTACATGCATGTCCCCTCTTAAATTAGTGTACATGCATGTCCCCTCTTAAATTATAGTGTACATGCATGCCCCCTCTTAAATTATAGTGCACATGCATGTCACCTCTTAAATTAGTGTACATACATGTCACCTCTTAAATTAGTGTACACGCATGTCCCCACTTAAATTATAGTGTACACGCAGGTCCCCTCTTAAATTATAGTGTACATGCATGCACCCTCTTAAATTAAAGTGTACGTGCATGTCCCCTCTTAAATTATAGTGTACATGCATGTCCCCTCTTAAATTAAAGTGTGCATGCATGCCCCCTCTTAAATTATAGTGTACATGCATGTCCCCTCTTAAATTAAAGTGTGCATGCATGTCCCCTCTTAAATTATAGTGTACGTGCATGTCCCCTCTTAAATTATAGTGTACATGCATGTCCCCTCTTAAATTAGTATATATGCATGCCCCCTTTTAAATTATAGTGTATATGCATGCCCCCTCTTAAATTATAGTGTACGTGCATGTCCCCTCTTAAATTATAGTGTACATGCATGTCCCCTCTTAAATTAAAGTGTGCATGCATGCCCCCTCATAAATTATAGTGTACATGCATGTCCCCTCTTAAATTATAGTGTACGCGCATGTCCCCTCTTAAATTATAGTGTACATGCATGTCCCCTCTTAAATTAAAGTGTGCATGCATGCCCCCTCTTAAATTATAGTGTGCATGCATGTCCCCTCTTAAATTATAGTGTACGTGCATGTCCCCTCTTAAATTATAGTGTACGTGCATGTCCCCTCTTAAATTATAGTGTACATGCATGTCCCCTCTTAAATTAAAGTGTGCATGCATATCCCCTCTTAAATTATAGTGTACGTGCAGGTCCCCTCTTAAATTAAAGTGTGCGTGCATGCCCCCTCTTAAATTATAGTGTACATGCATGCCCCCTCTTAAATTATAGTGTACATGCATGCCGTCTCTTAAATTATAGTGTACATGCATGCCGTCGCTTAAATTATAGTGTACGTGCATGTCCCCTCTTAAATTATAGTGTACGTGCATGTCCCCTCTTAAATTAAAGTGTACATGCATGTCCCCTCTTAAATTATATGTTTACATGCATGTCCCCTATTAAATTAAAGTGTACATGCATGTCCCTTCTTAAATAATAGTGTACATGCATGCCCCCTCTTAAATTATAGTGTACATGCATGTCCCCTCTTAAATTAAAGTGTACATGCATGTCCCTTCTTAAATAATAGTGTACATGCATGTCCCTTCTTAAATAATAGTGTACATGCATGTCCCCTCTTAAATTATAGTGTACATGCATGTCCCCTCTTAAATTATAGTGTACATGCATGCCCGCTCTTAAATTATAGTGTACATGCATGCACCCTCTTAAATTAAAGTGTACACGCATGTCCCTTCTTAAATAACACTGTACATGCATGTCCCCTCTTAAATTATAGTGTACATGCATGTCCCCTCTTAAATTATAGTGTACATGCATGTCCCCTCTTAAATTATAGTGTACATGCATGTCCCCTCTTAAATTATAGTGTACGGGCATGTCCCCTCTTAAATTATAGTGTACATGCATGTCCCCTCTTAAATTATTATGTACATGCACGTCCCCTCTTAAATTATTATGTACATGCATGTCCCCTCTTAAATTATAGTGTACATGCATGTCCCCTCTTAAATTAGTGTACGTGCATGCCCCTTCTTAAATTATAGTGTACGTGCATGTCCCCTCTTAAATTATAGTGTACATGCATGTCCCCTCTTAAATTAGTATATATGCATGCCCCCTGTTAAATTATAGTGTACATGCATGCCCCCTCTTAAATTATAGTGTACATGCATGTCCCCTCTTAAATTAAAGTGTACATACATGTCCCCTCTTAAATTATAGTGTACATGCATGCCCCTTCTTAAATTATAGTGTACATGCATGTCCCCTCTTAAATTATAGTGTACATGCATGTCCCCTCTTAAATTATAGTGTACGGGCATGTCCCCTCTTAAATTATAGTGTACATGCATGTCCCCTCTTAAATTATTATGTACATGCATGTCCCCTCTTAAATTATAGTGTACATTCATGTCCCCTCTTAAATTAGTGTACATGCATGTCACCTCTTAAATTATAGTGTACATGCATGCCCCCTCTTAAATTATAGTGCACATGCATGTCACCTCTTAAATTAGTGTACATACATGTCACCTCTTAAATTAGTGTACACGCATGTCCCCACTTAAATTATAGTGTACACGCAGGTCCCCTCTTAAATTCTAGTGTGCATGCATGCACCCTCTTAAATTATAGTGTACGTGCATGTCCCCTCTTAAATTATAGTGTACATGCATGTCCCCTCTTAAATTAAAGTGTGCATGCATGCCCCCTCTTAAATTATAGTGTACATGCATGTCCCCTCTTAAATTAAAGTGTGCATGCATGTCCCCTCTTAAATTATAGTGTACGTGCATGTCCCCTCTTAAATTATAGTGTACATGCATGTCCCCTCTTAAATTAGTATATATGCATGCCCCCTCTTAAATTATAGTGTACATGCATGCCCCCTCTTAAATTATAGTGTACGTGCATGTCCCCTCTTAAATTATAGTGTACATGCATGTCCCCTCTTAAATTAAAGTGTGCATGCATGTCCCCTCTTAAATTATAGTGTACATGCATGCCGTCTCTTAAATTATAGTGTACATGCATGCCGTCGCTTAAATTATAGTGTACATGCATGCCGTCGCTTAAATTATAGTGTACATGCATGCCCGCTCTTAAATTAAAGTGTACATGCATGTCCCCTCTTAAATTAAAGTGTGCATGCATGTCCCCTCTTAAATTATAGTGTACATGCATGCCGTCTCTTAAATTATAGTGTACATGCATGCCGTCGCTTAAATTATAGTGTACATGCATGCCGTCGCTTAAATTATAGTGTACATGCATGCCCGCTCTTAAATTAAAGTGTACATGCATGTCCCCTCTTAAATTATAGTGTACATGCATGCCCGCTCTTAAATTATAGTGTACATGCATGCACCCTCTTAAATTAAAGTGTACACGCATGTCCCTTCTTAAATAACACTGTACATGCATGTCCCCTCTTAAATTATAGTGTACATGCATGTCCCCTCTTAAATTATAGTGTACATGCATGTCCCCTCTTAAATTATAGTGTACATGCATGTCCCCTCTTAAATTATAGTGTACGGGCATGTCCCCTCTTAAATTATAGTGTACATGCATGTCCCCTCTTAAATTATTATGTACATGCACGTCCCCTCTTAAATTATTATGTACATGCATGTCCCCTCTTAAATTATAGTGTACATGCATGTCCCCTCTTAAATTAGTGTACATGCATGTCCCCTCTTAAATTATAGTGTACATGCATGCCCCCTCTTAAATTATAGTGCACATGCATGTCCCCTCTTAAATTAGTGTACATACATGTCACCTCTTAAATTAGTGTACACGCATGTCCCCACTTAAATTATAGTGTACACGCAGGTCCCCTCTTAAATTATAGTGTACACGCATGTCCCCTCTTAAATTATAGTGTACATGCATGTCCCCTCTTAGATTAGTATATATGCATGCCCCCTCTTAAATTATAGTGTACATGCATGCACCCTCTTAAATTATAGTGTACATGCATGTCCCCTCTTAATTTATAGTGTACGTGCATGCCCCTTCTTAAATTATAGTGTACGTGCATGTCCCCTCTTAAATTATAGTGTACATGCATGTCCCCTCTTAAATTAGTGTGTATGCATGTCCCTCTTAAATTATAGTGTACATGCATGCCCCTCTTAAATTATAGTGTACATGCATGTCCCCTCTTAAATTAGTGTACATGCATGTCCCCACTTAAATTAGTGTATATGCATACCCCCTCTTAAATTAGAGTGTACATGCATGTCCCCTCTTAAATTATAGTGTACATACATGTCCCCTCTTAAATTATAGTGTACATGCATGTCCCCTCTTAAATTATAGTGAACATGCATGCCCCCTCTTAAATTAGTGTGTATGCATGCCCCCTCTTAAATTAGTGTACATGCATGTCCCCTCTTAAATTAGTGTACATGCATGTCCCCTCTTAAATTATAGTGTACATGCATGTGCCCTCTTAAATTAGTGTATATGCATGCCCCCTCTTAATTTATAGTGTACATGCATGTCCCCTCTTAAATTAGTGTATATGCGTGTCCCCTCTTAAATTATAGTGTACATGCATGTCCCCTCTTAAATTAGTATATATGCATGCCCCCTCTTAAATGATAGTGTACATGCATGCCCCCTCTTAAATTAAAGTGTACATGCATGTCCCCTCTTAAATTATAGTGTACGTGCATGTCCCCTCTTAAATTATAGTGTACATGCATGTCCCCTCTTAAATTATAGTGTACGTGCATGTTCCCTCTTAAATTATAGTGTACATGCATGTCCCCTCTTAAATTAAAGTGTGCATGCATGTCCCCTCTTAAATTATAGTGTACATGCATGTCCCCTCTTAAATTATAGTGTACGTGCATGTCCCCTCTTAAATTAAAGTGTACATGCCTGTCCCCTCTTAAATTATAGTGCACGTGCATGTCCCCTCTTAAATTATAGTGTACATGCATGTCCCCTCTTAAATTATAGTGTACGTGCATGTCCCCTCTTAAATTATAGTGTACGTGCATGTCCCCTCTTAAATTAAAGTGTACATGCATGTCCCCTCTTAAATTAAAGTGTGCATGCATGTCCCCTCTTAAATTAGAGTGTACGTGCAGGTCCCCTCTTAAATTAAAGTGTGCGTGCATGCCCCCTCTTAAATTATAGTGTACTTGCATGCCCCCTCTTAAATTATAGTGTACATGCATGCCGTCTCTTAAATTATAGTGTACATGCATGCCGTCTCTTAAATTATAGTGTACATGCATGCCGTCGCTTAAATTATAGTGTACATGCATGCCCGCTCTTAAATTAAAGTGTACATGCATGTCCCCTCTTAAATTATAGTGTACATGCATGTCCCCTCTTAAATTATAGTGTACATGCATGCCCCCTCTTAAATTATAGTGTACATGCATGTCCCCTCTTAAATTATAGTGTACATGCATGCCCGCTCTTAAATTATAGTGTACATGCATGTCCCCACTTAAATTAAAGTGTACATGCATGCCCGCTCTTAAATTATAGTGTACATGCATGTCCCCTCTTAAATTATAGTGTACATGCATGTCCCCTCATAAATTATAGTGTACATGCATGCCCGCTCTTAAATTATAGTGTACATGCATGTCCCCACTTAAATTATAGTGTACATGCATGTCCCCTCTTAAATTATAGTGTACATGCATGCCCCCTCTTAAATTTAAGTGTACATGCATGTCCCTTCTTAAATAATAGCGTACATGCATGCCCCCTCTTAAATTATAGCGTACATGCATGCCCCCTCTTAAATTAAAGTGTACATGCATGTCCCTTCTTAAATAATAGTGTACATGCATGTCCCCTCTTAAATTATAGTGTACATGCATGTCCCCTCTTAAATTATAGTGTACATGCATGCCCCCTCTTAAATTAAAGTGTACATGCATATCCCTTCTTAAATAATAGTGTACATGCATGCCCCCTCTTAAATTATAGTGTACATGCATGCCCCCTCTTAAATTAAAGTGTACATGCATATCCCTTCTTAAATAATAGTGTACATGCATGCCCCCTCTTAAATTATAGTGTACATGCATGTCCCCTCTTAAATTAAAGTGTACATGCATGTCCCCTCTTAAATTATAGTTTACATGCATGTCCCCAATTAAATTAAAGTGTACATGCATGTCCCTTCTTAAATAATAGTGTACATGCATGCCCCCGCTTAAATTATAGTGT
Source organism: Scyliorhinus torazame (assembly GCF_047496885.1). Taxonomy (NCBI): domain Eukaryota; kingdom Metazoa; phylum Chordata; class Chondrichthyes; order Carcharhiniformes; family Scyliorhinidae; genus Scyliorhinus; species Scyliorhinus torazame. Next base: position 46,538 of record NW_027308251.1, read on the forward strand.
ACATGCATGTCCCCTCTTAAATTAAAGTGTACATGCATGTCCCTTCTTAAATAATAGTGTACATGCATGTCCCTTCTTAAATAATAGTGTACATGCATGTCCCCTCTTAAATTATAGTGTACATGCATGTCCCCTCTTAAATTATAGTGTACATGCATGCCCGCTCTTAAATTATAGTGTACATGCATGCCCCCTCTTAAGTTAAAGTGTACATGCATGTCCCTTCTTAAATAATAGTGTACATGCATGTCCCCTCTTAAATTATAGTGTACATGCATGTCCCCTCTTAAATTATAGTGTACATGCATGCCCCTCTTAAATTAAAGTGTACATGCATATCCCTTCTTAAATAATAGTGTACATGCATGTCCCCTCTTAAATAATAGTGTACATGCATGTCCCCTCTTAAATTATAGTGTACATGCATGTCCCCTCTTAAATTATAGTGTACATGCATGCCCGCTCTTAAATTATAGTGTACATGCATGCACCCTCTTAAATTAAAGTGTACATGCATGTCCCTTCTTAAATAACACTGTACATGCATGTCCCCTCTTAAATTATAGTGTACATGCATGCCCCTTCTTAAATTATAGTGTACATGCATGCCCCCTCTTAAATTATAGTGTACATGCATGCCCCCTCTTAAATTATAGTGTACATGCATGTCCCCTCTTAAATTATAGTGTACGGGCATGTCCCCTCTTAAATTATAGTGTACATGCATGTCCCCTCTTAAATTAGTGTACACGCATGTCCCCACTTAAATTATAGTGTACACGCAGGTCCCCTCTTAAATTATAGTGTACACGCATGTCCCCTCTTAAATTATAGTGTACATGCATGTCCCCTCTTAAATTAGTATATATGCATGCCCCCTGTTAAATTATAGTATACATGCATGCCCCCTCTTAAATTATAGTGTACATGCATGCCCCCTCTTAAATTAAAGTGTACATGCATATCCCCTCTTAAATTATAGTTTACATGCATGTCCCCTATTAAATTAAAGTGTACATGCATGTCCCTTCTTAAATAATAGTGTACATGCATGTCCCCTCTTAAATTATAGTGTACATGCATGCCCCCTCTTAAATTATAGTGCACATGCATGTCCCCTCTTAAATTAGTGTACATACATGTCACCTCTTAAATTAGTGTACACGCATGTCCCCACTTAAATTATAGTGTACACGCAGGTCCCCTCTTAAATTATAGTGTACACGCATGTCCCCTCTTAAATTATAGTGTACATGCATGTCCCCTCTTAAATTAGTATATATGCATGCCCCCTGTTAAATTATAGTATACATGCATGCCCCCTCTTAAATTATAGTGTACATGCATGCCCCCTCTTAAATTAAAGTGTACATGCATGTCCCCTCTTAAATTATAGTTTACATGCATGTCCCCTATTAAATTAAAGTGTACATGCATGTCCCTTCTTAAATTATAGTGTGCATGCATGTCCCCTCTTAAATTTTAGTGTACATGCATGTCCCCTCTTAAATTATAGTGTACATGCATGCCCGCTCTTAAATTATAGTGTACATGCATGCCCCCTCTTAAATTAAAGTGTACATGCATGTCCCTTCTTAAATAATACTGTACATACATGTCCCCTCTTAAATTATAGTGTACATGCATGCCCCTTCTTAAATTATAGTGTACATGCATGTCCCCTTTTAAATTATAGTGTACATGCATGTCCCCTCTTAAATTATAGTGTACGGGCATGTCCCCTCTTAAATTATAGTGTACATGTATGTCCCCTCTTAAATAATACTGTACATACATGTCCCCTCTTAAATTATAGTGTACATGCATGCCCCTTCTTAAATTATAGTGTACATGCATGTCCCCTTTTAAATTATAGTGTACATGCATGCCGTCTCTTAAATTATAGTGTACATGCATGCCGTCTCTTAAATTATAGTGTACATGCATGCCGTCGCTTAAATTATAGTGTACATGCATGCCCGCTCTTAAATTAAAGTGTACATGCATGTCCCCTCTTAAATTATAGTGTACATGCATGTCCCCTCTTAAATTATAGTGTACATGCATGCCCCCTCTTAAATTATAGTGTACATGCATGTCCCCTCTTAAATTATAGTGTACATGCATGCCCGCTCTTAAATTATAGTGTACATGCATGTCCCCACTTAAATTAAAGTGTACATGCATGCCCGCTCTTAAATTATAGTGTACATGCATGTCCCCTCTTAAATTATAGTGTACATGCATGTCCCCTCATAAATTATAGTGTACATGCATGCCCGCTCTTAAATTATAGTGTACATGCATGTCCCCACTTAAATTATAGTGTACATGCATGTCCCCTCTTAAATTATAGTGTACATGCATGCCCCCTCTTAAATTTAAGTGTACATGCATGTCCCTTCTTAAATAATAGCGTACATGCATGCCCCCTCTTAAATTATAGCGTACATGCATGCCCCCTCTTAAATTAAAGTGTACATGCATGTCCCTTCTTAAATAATAGTGTACATGCATGTCCCCTCTTAAATTATAGTGTACATGCATGTCCCCTCTTAAATTATAGTGTACATGCATGCCCCCTCTTAAATTAAAGTGTACATGCATATCCCTTCTTAAATAATAGTGTACATGCATGCCCCCTCTTAAATTATAGTGTACATGCATGTCCCCTCTTAAATTATAGTGTACATGCATGTCCCTTCTTAAATTAAAGTGTACATGCATGTCCCCTCTTAAATTATAGTTTACATGCATGTCCCCAATTAAATTAAAGTGTACATGCATGTCCCTTCTTAAATAATAGTGTACATGCATGCCCCCGCTTAAATTATAGTGTACATGCATGTCCCCTCTTAAATTAAAGTGTACATGCATGTCCCTTCTTAAATAATAGTGTACATGCATGTCCCTTCTTAAATAATAGTGTACATGCATGTCCCCTCTTAAATTATAGTGTACATGCATGTCCCCTCTTAAATTATAGTGTACATGCATGCCCGCTCTTAAATTATAGTGTACATGCATGCCCCCTCTTAAGTTAAAGTGTACATGCATGTCCCTTCTTAAATAATAGTGTACATGCATGTCCCCTCTTAAATTATAGTGTACATGCATGTCCCCTCTTAAATTATAGTGTACATGCATGCCCCCGCTTAAATTAAAGTGTACATGCATATCCCTTCTTAAATAATAGTGTACATGCATGTCCCCTCTTAAATTATAGTGTACATGCATGTCCCCTCTTAAATTATAGTGTACATGCATGTCCCCTCTTAAATTAAAGTGTACATGCATGTCCCCTCTTAAATTATAGTTTACATGCATGTCCCCTATTAAATTAAAGTGTACATGCATGTCCCTTCTTAAATAATAGTGTACATGCATGCCCCCTCTTAAATTATAGTGTACATGCATGTCCCCTCTTAAATTAAAGTGTACATGCATGTCCCTTCTTAAATAATAGTGTACATGCATGTCCCTTCTTAAATAATAGTGTACATGCATGTCCCCTCTTAAATTATAGTGTACATGCATGTCCCCTCTTAAATTATAGTGTACATGCATGCCCGCTCTTAAATTATAGTGTACATGCATGCACCCTCTTAAATTAAAGTGTACATGCATGTCCCTTCTTAAATAACACTGTACATGCATGTCCCCTCTTAAATTATAGTGTACATGCATGCCCCTTCTTAAATTATAGTGTACATGCATGCCCCCTCTTAAATTATAGTGTACATGCATGCCCCCTCTTAAATTATAGTGTACATGCATGTCCCCTCTTAAATTATAGTGTACGGGCATGTCCCCTCTTAAATTATAGTGTACATGCATGTCCCCTCTTAAATTATTATGTACATGCACGTCCCCTCTTAAATTATTATGTACATGCATGTCCCCTCTTAAATTATAGTGTACATGCATGTCCCCTCTTAAATTAGTGTACACGCATGTCCCCACTTAAATTATAGTGTACACGCAGGTCCCCTCTTAAATTATAGTGTACACGCATGTCCCCTCTTAAATTATAGTGTACATGCATGTCCCCTCTTAAATTAGTATATATGCATGCCCCCTGTTAAATTATAGTATACATGCATGCCCCCTCTTAAATTATAGTGTACATGCATGCCCCCTCTTAAATTAAAGTGTACATGCATGTCCCCTCTTAAATTATAGTTTACATGCATGTCCCCTATTAAATTAAAGTGTACATGCATGTCCCTTCTTAAATAATAGTGTACATGCATGTCCCCTCTTAAATTATAGTGTACATGCATGCCCCCTCTTAAATTATAGTGCACATGCATGTCCCCTCTTAAATTAGTGTACATACATGTCACCTCTTAAATTAGTGTACACGCATGTCCCCACTTAAATTATAGTGTACACGCAGGTCCCCTCTTAAATTATAGTGTACACGCATGTCCCCTCTTAAATTATAGTGTACATGCATGTCCCCTCTTAAATTAGTATATATGCATGCCCCCTGTTAAATTATAGTATACATGCATGCCCCCTCTTAAATTATAGTGTACATGCATGCCCCCTCTTAAATTAAAGTGTACATGCATGTCCCCTCTTAAATTATAGTTTACATGCATGTCCCCTATTAAATTAAAGTGTACATGCATGTCCCTTCTTAAATTATAGTGTGCATGCATGTCCCCTCTTAAATTTTAGTGTACATGCATGTCCCCTCTTAAATTATAGTGTACATGCATGCCCGCTCTTAAATTATAGTGTACATGCATGCCCCCTCTTAAATTAAAGTGTACATGCATGTCCCTTCTTAAATAATACTGTACATACATGTCCCCTCTTAAATTATAGTGTACATGCATGCCCCTTCTTAAATTATAGTGTACATGCATGTCCCCTTTTAAATTATAGTGTACATGCATGTCCCCTCTTAAATTATAGTGTACGGGCATGTCCCCTCTTAAATTATAGTGTACATGCATGTCCCCTCTTAAATTATTATGTACATGCATGTCCCCTCTTAAATTATAGTGTACATGCATGTCCCCTCTTAAATTAGTGTACATGCATGTCCCCTCTTAAATTATAGTGTACATGCATGCCCCCTCTTAAATTATAGTGCACATGCATGTCACCTCTTAAATTAGTGTACATACATGTCACCTCTTAAATTAGTGTACACGCATGTCCCCACTTAAATTATAGTGTACACGCAGGTCCCCTCTTAAATTATAGTGTACATGCATGCACCCTCTTAAATTAAAGTGTACGTGCATGTCCCCTCTTAAATTATAGTGTACATGCATGTCCCCTCTTAAATTAAAGTGTGCATGCATGCCCCCTCTTAAATTATAGTGTACATGCATGTCCCCTCTTAAATTAAAGTGTGCATGCATGTCCCCTCTTAAATTATAGTGTACGTGCATGTCCCCTCTTAAATTATAGTGTACATGCATGTCCCCTCTTAAATTAGTATATATGCATGCCCCCTTTTAAATTATAGTGTATATGCATGCCCCCTCTTAAATTATAGTGTACGTGCATGTCCCCTCTTAAATTATAGTGTACATGCATGTCCCCTCTTAAATTAAAGTGTGCATGCATGCCCCCTCATAAATTATAGTGTACATGCATGTCCCCTCTTAAATTATAGTGTACGCGCATGTCCCCTCTTAAATTATAGTGTACATGCATGTCCCCTCTTAAATTAAAGTGTGCATGCATGCCCCCTCTTAAATTATAGTGTGCATGCATGTCCCCTCTTAAATTATAGTGTACGTGCATGTCCCCTCTTAAATTATAGTGTACGTGCATGTCCCCTCTTAAATTATAGTGTACATGCATGTCCCCTCTTAAATTAAAGTGTGCATGCATATCCCCTCTTAAATTATAGTGTACGTGCAGGTCCCCTCTTAAATTAAAGTGTGCGTGCATGCCCCCTCTTAAATTATAGTGTACATGCATGCCCCCTCTTAAATTATAGTGTACATGCATGCCGTCTCTTAAATTATAGTGTACATGCATGCCGTCGCTTAAATTATAGTGTACGTGCATGTCCCCTCTTAAATTATAGTGTACGTGCATGTCCCCTCTTAAATTAAAGTGTACATGCATGTCCCCTCTTAAATTAAATGTTTACATGCATGTCCCCTATTAAATTAAAGTGTACATGCATGTCCCTTCTTAAATAATAGTGTACATGCATGCCCCCTCTTAAATTATAGTGTACATGCATGTCCCCTCTTAAATTAAAGTGTACATGCATGTCCCTTCTTAAATAATAGTGTACATGCATGTCCCTTCTTAAATAATAGTGTACATGCATGTCCCCTCTTAAATTATAGTGTACATGCATGTCCCCTCTTAAATTATAGTGTACATGCATGCCCGCTCTTAAATTATAGTGTACATGCATGCACCCTCTTAAATTAAAGTGTACACGCATGTCCCTTCTTAAATAACACTGTACATGCATGTCCCCTCTTAAATTATAGTGTACATGCATGTCCCCTCTTAAATTATAGTGTACATGCATGTCCCCTCTTAAATTATAGTGTACATGCATGTCCCCTCTTAAATTATAGTGTACGGGCATGTCCCCTCTTAAATTATAGTGTACATGCATGTCCCCTCTTAAATTATTATGTACATGCACGTCCCCTCTTAAATTATTATGTACATGCATGTCCCCTCTTAAATTATAGTGTACATGCATGTCCCCTCTTAAATTAGTGTACGTGCATGCCCCTTCTTAAATTATAGTGTACGTGCATGTCCCCTCTTAAATTATAGTGTACATGCATGTCCCCTCTTAAATTAGTATATATGCATGCCCCCTGTTAAATTATAGTGTACATGCATGCCCCCTCTTAAATTATAGTGTACATGCATGTCCCCTCTTAAATTAAAGTGTACATACATGTCCCCTCTTAAATTATAGTGTACATGCATGCCCCTTCTTAAATTATAGTGTACATGCATGTCCCCTCTTAAATTATAGTGTACATGCATGTCCCCTCTTAAATTATAGTGTACATGCATGTCCCCTCTTAAATTAAAGTGTGCATGCATGCCCCCTCTTAAATTATAGTGTACATGCATGTCCCCTCTTAAATTAAAGTGTGCATGCATGTCCCCTCTTAAATTATAGTGTACGTGCATGTCCCCTCTTAAATTATAGTGTACATGCATGTCCCCTCTTAAATTAGTATATATGCATGCCCCCTCTTAAATTATAGTGTACATGCATGCCCCCTCTTAAATTATAGTGTACATGCATGTCCCCTCTTAAATTAAAGTGTGCATGCATGTCCCCTCTTAAATTATAGTGTACATGCATGCCGTCTCTTAAATTATAGTGTACATGCATGCCGTCGCTTAAATTATAGTGTACATGCATGCCGTCGCTTAAATTATAGTGTACATGCATGCCCGCTCTTAAATTAAAGTGTACATGCATGTCCCCTCTTAAATTAAAGTGTGCATGCATGTCCCCTCTTAAATTATAGTGTACATGCATGCCGTCTCTTAAATTATAGTGTACATGCATGCCGTCGCTTAAATTATAGTGTACATGCATGCCGTCGCTTAAATTATAGTGTACATGCATGCCCGCTCTTAAATTAAAGTGTACATGCATGTCCCCTCTTAAATTATAGTGTACATGCATGCCCGCTCTTAAATTATAGTGTACATGCATGCACCCTCTTAAATTAAAGTGTACACGCATGTCCCTTCTTAAATAACACTGTACATGCATGTCCCCTCTTAAATTATAGTGTACATGCATGTCCCCTCTTAAATTATAGTGTACATGCATGTCCCCTCTTAAATTATAGTGTACATGCATGTCCCCTCTTAAATTATAGTGTACGGGCATGTCCCCTCTTAAATTATAGTGTACATGCATGTCCCCTCTTAAATTATTATGTACATGCACGTCCCCTCTTAAATTATTATGTACATGCATGTCCCCTCTTAAATTATAGTGTACATGCATGTCCCCTCTTAAATTAGTGTACATGCATGTCCCCTCTTAAATTATAGTGTACATGCATGCCCCCTCTTAAATTATAGTGCACATGCATGTCCCCTCTTAAATTAGTGTACATACATGTCACCTCTTAAATTAGTGTACACGCATGTCCCCACTTAAATTATAGTGTACACGCAGGTCCCCTCTTAAATTATAGTGTACACGCATGTCCCCTCTTAAATTATAGTGTACATGCATGTCCCCTCTTAGATTAGTATATATGCATGCCCCCTCTTAAATTATAGTGTACATGCATGCACCCTCTTAAATTATAGTGTACATGCATGTCCCCTCTTAATTTATAGTGTACGTGCATGCCCCTTCTTAAATTATAGTGTACGTGCATGTCCCCTCTTAAATTATAGTGTACATGCATGTCCCCTCTTAAATTAGTATATATGCATGCCCCCTGTTAAATTATAGTGTACATGCATGCCCCCTCTTAAATTATAGTGTACATGCATGTCCCCTCTTAAATTAAAGTGTACATACATGTCCCCTCTTAAATTATAGTGTACATGCATGCCCCTTCTTAAATTATAGTGTACATGCATGTCCCCTCTTAAATTATAGTGTACATGCATGTCCCCTCTTAAATTATAGTGTACGGGCATGTCCCCTCTTAAATTATAGTGTACATGCATGTCCCCTCTTAAATTATTATGTACATGCATGTCCCCTCTTAAATTATAGTGTACATTCATGTCCCCTCTTAAATTAGTGTACATGCATGTCACCTCTTAAATTATAGTGTACATGCATGCCCCCTCTTAAATTATAGTGCACATGCATGTCACCTCTTAAATTAGTGTACATACATGTCACCTCTTAAATTAGTGTACACGCATGTCCCCACTTAAATTATAGTGTACAAAGAACAAACAAAGAACAAAGAAATGTACAGCACAGGAACAGGCCCTTCGGCCCTCCAAGCCCGTGCCGACCATACTGCCCGACTAAACTACAATCTTCTACACTTCCTGGGTCCATATCCTTCTATTCCCATCCTATTCATATATTTGTCAAGATGCCCCTTAAATGTCCCTATCGTCCCTGCCTCCACTACCTCCTCCGGTAGTGAGTTCCAGGCACCCACTACCCTCTGCGTAAAAAACTTGCCTCGTACATCTACTCTAAACTTTGCCCCTCTCACCTTAAACCTATGCCCCCTAGTAATTGACCCCTTTACCCTGGGGAAAAGCCTCTGACTATCCACTCTGTCTATGCCCCTCATAATTTTGTATACCTCTATCAGGTCGCCCCTCAACCTCCTTCGTTCCAGTGAGAACAAACCGAGTTTATTCAATCGCTCCTCATAGCTTCTGCCCTCCATACCAGGCAACATTCTGGTAAATCTCTTCTGCACCCTCTCTAAAGCCTCCACATCCTTCTGGTAGTGTGGCGACCAGAATTGAACACTATACTCCAAGTGTGGCCTAACTAAGGTTCTATACAGCTGCAACATGACTTGCCAATTCTTATACTCAATGCCCCGGCCAATGAAGGCAAGCATGCCGTATGCCTTCTTGACTACCTTCTCCACCTGTGCAGCCCCTTTCAGTGATCTGTGGACCTGTACTCCTAGATCTCTTTGACTTTCAATACTCTTGAGGGTTCTACCATTCACTGTATATTCCCTACCTGCATTAGACCTTCCAAAATGCATTACCTCACATTTGTCCAGGTTAAACTCCATCTGCCATCTCTCCGCCCAAGTCTCCAGACAATCTAAATCCTGCTGTATCCTCAGACAGTCCTCATCGCTATCCGCAATTCCACCAACCTTTGTGTCGTCTGCAAACTTACTAATCAGACCAGTTACATTTTCCTCCAAATCATTTATATATACTACAAAGAGCAAAGGTCCCAGCACTGATCCCTGTGGAACACCACTGGTCACAGCCCTCCAATTAGAAAAGCATCCCTCCATTGCTACCCTCTGCCTTCTATGGCCTAGCCAGTTCTGTATCCACCTTGCCAGTTCACCCCTGATCCCGTGTGACTTCACCTTTTGTACTAGTCTACCATGAGGGACCTTGTCAAAGGCCTTACTGAAGTCCATATAGACAACATCTACTGCCCTACCTGCATCAATCATCTTAGTGACCTCCTCGAAAAACTCTATCAAATTAGTGAGACACGACCTCCCCTTCACAAAACCGTGCTGCCTCTCACTAATACGTCCATTTGCTTCCAAATGGGAGTAGATCCTGTCTCGAAGAATTCTCTCCAGTAATTTCCCTACCACTGAAGTAAGGCTCACCGGCCTGTAGTTCCCGGGATTATCCCTGCCACCCTTCTTAAACAGAGGAACAACATTGGCTATTCTCCAGTCCTCCGGGACATCCCCTGAAGACAGCGAGGATCCAAAGATTTCTGTCAAGGCCTCAGCAATTTCCTCTCCAGCCTCCTTCAGTATTCTGGGGTAGATCCCATCCGGCCCTGGGGACTTATCTACCTTAATATTTTTTAAGACACCCAACACCTCGTCTTTTTGGATCACAATGTGACCCAGGCTATCTACACCCCCTTCTCCAGACTCAACATCTACCATTATTATAGTGTACATGCATGTCCCCTCTTAAATTATAGTGTACATGCATGCCCGCTCTTAAATTATAGTGTACATGCATGTCCCCACTTAAATTAAAGTGTACATGCATGCCCGCTCTTAAATTATAGTTTACATGCATGTCCCCTATTAAATTAAAGTGTACATGCATGTCCCTTCTTAAATAATAGTGTACATGCATGTCCCCTCTTAAATTAGTATATATGCATGCCCCCTCTTATATTATAGTGTACATGCATGTCCCCTTAAATTATAGTTTACACGCAGGTCCCCTCTTAAATTATAGTGTACATGCATGCACCCTCTTAAATTATAGTGTACGTGCATGTCCCCTCTTAAATTATAGTGTACATGCATGTCCCCTCTTAAATTAAAGTGTGCATGCATGCCCCCTCTTAAATTATAGTGTACATGCATGTCCCCTCTTAAATTAAAGTGTGCATGCATGTCCCCTCTTAAATTATAGTGTACGTGCATGTCCCCTCTTAAATTATAGTGTACATGCATGTCCCCTCTTAAATTAGTATATATGCATGCCCCCTCTTAAATTATAGTGTACATGCATGCCCCCTCTTAAATTATAGTGTACGTGCATGTCCCCTCTTAAATTATAGTGTACATGCATGTCCCCTCTTAAATTAAAGTGTGCATGCATGTCCCCTCTTAAATTATAGTGTACATGCATGCCGTCTCTTAAATTATAGTGTACATGCATGCCGTCGCTTAAATTATAGTGTACATGCATGCCGTCGCTTAAATTATAGTGTACATGCATGCCCGCTCTTAAATTAAAGTGTACATGCATGTCCCCTCTTAAATTATAGTGTACATGCATGTCCCCTCTTAAATTATAGTGTACATGCATGCCGTCTCTTAAATTATAGTGTACATGCATGTCCCCTCTTAAATTATAGTGTACATGCATGCCCGCTCTTAAATTATAGTGTACATGCATGTCCCCACTTAAATTAAAGTGTACATGCATGCCCGCTCTTAAATTATAGTTTACATGCATGTCCCCTATTAAATTAAAGTGTACATGCATGTCCCTTCTTAAATAATAGTGTACATGCATGTCCCCTCTTAAATTAGTATATATGCATGCCCCCTCTTATATTATAGTGTACATGCATGTCCCCTTAAATTATAGTTTACATGCATGTCCCCTATTAAATTAAAGTGTACATGCATGTCCCTTCTTAAATAATAGTGTACATGCATGTCCCCTTTTAAATTATAGTGTACATGCATGTCCCCTCTTAAATTATAGTGTACATGCATGCCCGCTCTTAAATTATAGTGTACATGCATGCCCCCTCTTAAATTAAAGTGTACATGCATGTCCCTTCTTAAATAATACTGTACATACATGTCCCCTCTTAAATTATAGTGTACATGCATGTCCCCTCTTAAATTATAGTGTACGGGCATGTCCCCTCTTAAATTATAGTGTACATGCATGTCCCCTCTTAATTTATTATGTACATGCATGTCCCCTCTTAAATTATAGTGTACATGCATGTCCCCTCTTAAATTAGTGTACATGCATGTCCCCTCTTAAATTATAGTGTACATGCATGTCCCCTCTTAAATTAGTGTACATGCATGCCCCCTCTTAAATTATAGTGCACATGCATGTCACCTCTTAAATTAGTGTACATACATGTCACCTCTTAAATTAGTGTACACGCATGTCCCCACTTAAATTATAGTGTACACGCAGGTCCCCTCTTAAATTATAGTGTACATGCATGCACCCTCTTAAATTATAGTGTACGTGCATGTCCCCTCTTAAATTATAGTGTACATGCATGTCCCCTCTTAAATTAAAGTGTGCATGCATGCCCCCTCTTAAATTATAGTGTACATGCATGTCCCCTCTTAAATTAAAGTGTGCATGCATGTCCCCTCTTAAATTATAGTGTACGTGCATGTCCCCTCTTAAATTATAGTGTACATGCATGTCCCCTCTTAAATTAGTATATATGCATGCCCCCTCTTAAATTATAGTGTACATGCATGCCCCCTCTTAAATTATAGTGTACATGCATGTCCCCTCTTAAATTATAGTGTACGTGCATGTCCCCTCTTAAATTATAGTGTACGTGCATGTCCCCTCTTAAATTAAAGTGTACATGCATGTCCCCTCTTAAATTAAAGTGTGCATGCATGTCCCCTCTTAAATTATAGTGTACGTGCAGGTCCCCCCTTAAATTAAAGTGTGCGTGCATGCCCCCTCTTAAATTATAGTGTACATGCATGCCCCCTCTTAAATTATAGTGTACATGCATGCCGTCTCTTAAATTATAGTGTACATGCATGCCGTCGCTTAAATTATAGTGTACATGCATGCCGTCGCTTAAATTATAGTGTACATGCATGCCCGCTCTTAAATTAAAGTGTACATGCATGTCCCCTCTTAAATTATAGTGTACATGCATGTCCCCTCTTAAATTATAGTGTACATGCATGCCCCCTCTTAAATTATAGTGTACATGCATGTCCCCTCTTAAATTATAGTGTGCATGCATGCCCCTTCTTAAATTATAGTGTACATGCATGTCCCCTCTTAAATTATAGTGTACATGCATGTCCCCTCTAAGATTATAGTGTACATGCATGTCCCCTCTTAAATTATAGTGTACATGCATGTCCCCTCTTAAATTATAGTGCACATGCATGTCCCCTCTTAAATTAGTGTACATACATGTCACCTCTTAAATTAGTGTACACGCATGTCCCCTCTTAAATTATAGTGTACCTGCAGGTCCCCTCTTAAATTAGTGTCCATGCATGTCCCCTCTTAAGTCAGTGTATATGCATGCCGCCTCTTAAATTATAGTGTACATGCATGTCCCATCTTTAATTAGTGTACATGCATGCCCCCTCATAAATTATAGTGTACATGCATGTCCCCTTTTAAATTATAGTGTACATGCATGTCCCCTCTTAAATTATAGTGTACATGCATGCCCGCTCTTAAATTATAGTGTAAATGCATGCCCCCTCTTAAATTAAAGTGTACATGCATATCCCTTCTTAAATAATAGTGTACATGCATGCCCCCTCTTAAATTATAGTGTACATGCATGTCCCCTCTTAAATTATAGTGTACATGCATGTCCCCTCTTAAATTAAAGTGTACATGCATGTCCCCTCTTAAATTATAGTTTACATGCATGTCACCTCTTAAATTAAAGTGTACATGCAGGCCCCTTCATAAATCATAGTGTACATGCATGTCCCCTCTTAAATTATAGTGTACATGCATGTCCCCTCTTAAATTATAGTGTACGGGCATGTCCCCTCTTAAATTATAGTGTGCATGCATGCCCCCTCTTAAATTATAGTGTACATGCATGTACCCTCTTAAATTATAGTGTACATGCATGTCCCCTCTTAAATTATAGTGTACGTGCATGTCCCCTCTTAAATTATAGTGTGCATGCATGTCCCCTCTTAAATTATAGTGTATGCGCATGTCCCCTCTTAAATTATAGTGTACATGCATGTCCCCTCTTAAATTATAGTGTACATGCATGCCGTCTCTTAAATTATAGTGTACATGCATGCCGTCGCTTAAATTATAGTGTACATGCATGCCCGCTCTTAAATTAAAGTGCACATGCATGTCCCCTCTTAAATTATAGTGTGCATGCATGTCCCCTCTTAAATTATAGTGTACATACATGTCCCCTCTTAAATTATAGTGTGCATGCATGTCCCCTCTTAAATTATAGTGTGCATGCATGTCCCCTCTTAAATTATAGTGTACATGCATGCCCCCTCTTAAATTATAGTGTACATGCATGTCCCCTCTTAAATTATAGTGTACATGCATGCCCGCTCTTAAATTATAGTGTACATGCATGTCCCCACTTAAATTAAAGTGTACATGCATGCCCCCTCTTAAATTATAGTGTGCATGCATGTCCCCTCTTAAATTATAGTGTGCATGCATGTCCCCTCTTAAATTATAGTGTACATGCATGCCCCCTCTTAAATTATAGTGTACATGCATGCCCGCTCTTAAATTATAGTGTACATGCATGTCCCCACTTAACTTAAAGTGTACATGCATGCCCGCTTTTAAATTATAGTGTACATGCATGTCCCCTCTTAAATTATAGTTTACATGCATGTCCCCTCTTAAATTATAGTGTACATGCATGCCCGCTCTTAAATTATAGTGTACATGCATGTCCCCACTTAAATTATAGTGTACATGCATGCCCGCTCTTAAATTATAGTGTACATGCATGTCCCCTCTTAAGTTAGTTTACATGCATGTCCCCTCTTAAATTATAGTGTACATGCATGCCCCCTCTTAAGTTAGTGTACATGCATGTCCCCTCTTAAATTATAGTGTACATGCATGTCCCCTCTTAAATTAGTATATATGCATGCCCCCTCTTAAATGATAGTGTACATGCATGCCCCCTCTTAAATTAAAGTGTACATGCATGTCCCCTCTTAAATTATAGTGTACATGCATGTCCCCTCTTAAATTATAGTGTACGTGCATGTCCCCTCTTAAATTATAGTGTACATGCATGTCCCCTCTTAAATTAAAGTGTGCATGCATGTCCCCTCTTAAATTATAGTGTACATGCATGTCCCCTCTTAAATTATAGTGTACGTGCATGTCCCCTCTTAAATTAAAGTGTACATGCATGTCCCCTCTTAAATTATAGTGTACGTGCATGTCCCCTCTTAAATTATAGTGTACATGCATGTCCCCTCTTAAATTATAGTGTACGTGCATGTCCCCTCTTAAATTATAGTGTACGTGCATGTCCCCTCTTAAATTAAAGTGTACATGCATGTCCCCTCTTAAATTATAGTGTACGTGCATGTCCCCTCTTAAATTATAGTGTACGTGCATGTCCCCTCTTAAATTAAAGTGTGCATGCATGTCCCCTCTTAAATTATAGTGTACGTGCATGTCCCCTCTTAAATTATAGTGTACGTGCATGTCCCCTCTTAAATTAAAGTGTACATGCATGTCCCCTCTTAAATAATAGTGTACATGCATGTCCCCTCTTAAATTATAGTGTACGTGCATGTCCCCTCTTAAATTATAGTGTACGTGCATGTCCCCTCTTAAATTAAAGTGTACATGCATGTCCCCTCTTAAATTAAAGTGTACATGCATGCCCCCTCTTAAATTATAGTGTACGTGCATGCCGTCTCTTAAATTATAGTGTACATGCATGCCGTCTCTTAAATTATAGTGTACGTGCATGCCGTCGCTTAAATTATAGTGTACATGCATGCCCGCTCTTAAATTAAAGTGTGCGTGCATGCCCCCTCTTAAATTATAGTGTACATGCATGTCCCCTCTTAAATTAAAGTGTGCGTGCATGCCCCCTCTTAAATTATAGTGTACATGCATGCCGTCTCTTAAATTATAGTGTACATGCATGCCGTCGCTTAAATTATAGTGTACATGCATGCCCGCTCTTAAATTAAAGTGTACATGCATGTCCCCTCTTAAATTATAGTGTACATGCATGTCCCCTCTTAAATTATAGTGTACATGCATGCCCCCTCTTAAATTATAGTGTACATGCATGTCCCCTCTTAAATTATAGTGTACATGCATGCCCGCTCTTAAATTATAGTGTACATGCATGTCCCCACTTAAATTAAAGTGTACATGCATGCCCGCTCTTAAATTATAGTGTACATGCATGTCCCCTCTTAAATTATAGTGTACATGCATGTCCCCTCATAAATTATAGTGTACATGCATGCCCGCTCTTAAATTATAGTGTACATGCATGTCCCCACTTAAATTATAGTGTACATGCATGTCCCCTCTTAAATTATAGTGTACATGCATGCCCCCTCTTAAATTAAAGTGTACATGCATGTCCCTTCTTAAATAATAGCGTACATACATGCCCCCTCTTAAATTATAGTGTACATGCATGCCCCCTCTTAAATTAAAGTGCACATGCATGTCCCTTCTTAAATAATAGTGTACATGCATGTCCCCTCTTAAATTATAGTGTACATGCATGTCCCCTCTTAAATTATAGTGTACATGCATGCCCCCTCTTAAATTAAAGTGTACATGCATATCCCTTCTTAAATAATAGTGTACATGCATGCCCCCTCTTAAATTATAGTGTACATGCATGTCCCCTCTTAAATTATAGTGTACATGCATGTCCCCTCTTAAATTAAAGTGTACATGCATGTCCCCTCTTAAATTATAGTTTACATGCATGTCCCCTATTAAATTAAAGTGTACATGCATGTCCCTTCTTAAATAATAGTGTACATGCATGCCCCCTCTTAAATTATAGTGTACATGCATGTCCCCTCTTAAATTAAAGTGTACATGCATGTCCCTTCTTAAATAATAGTGTACATGCATGTCCCTTCTTAAATAATAGTGTACATGCATGTCCCCTCTTAAATTATAGTGTACATGCATGTCCCCTCTTAAATTATAGTGTACATGCATGCCCGCTCTTAAATTATAGTGTACATGCATGCCCCCTCTTAAATTAAAGTGTACATGCATGTCCCTTCTTAAATAATAGTGTACATGCATGTCCCCTCTTAAATTATAGTGTACATGCATGTCCCCTCTTAAATTATAGTGTACATGCATGCCCCCTCTTAAATTAAAGTGTACATGCATATCCCTTCTTAAATAATAGTGTACATGCATGCCCCCTCTTAAATTATAGTGTACATGCATGTCCCCTCTTAAATTATAGTGTACATGCATGTCCCCTCTTAAATTATAGTTTACATGCATGTCCCCTATTAAATTAAAGTGTACATGCATGTCCCTTCTTAAATAATAGTGTACATGCATGCCCCCTCTTAAATTATAGTGTACATGCATGTCCCCTCTTAAATTAAAGTGTACATGCATGTCCCTTCTTAAATAATAGTGTACATGCATGCCCCCTCTTAAATTATAGTGTACATGCATGTCCCCTCTTAAATTATAGTGTACATGCATGTCCCCTCTTAAATTATAGTGTACGGGCATGTCCCCTCTTAAATTATAGTGTACATGCATGTCCCCTCTTAAATTATTATGAACATGCATGTCCCCTCTTAAATTATTATGTACATGCATGTCCCCTCTTAAATTATAGTGTACATGCATGTCCCCTCTTAAATTAGTGTACATGCATGTCCCCTCTTAAATTATAGTGTACATGCATGCCCCCTCTTAAATTATAGTGTACATGCATGCCCGCTCTTAAATTATAGTGTACATGCATGTCCCCACTTAACTTAAAGTGTACATGCATGCCCGCTTTTAAATTATAGTGTACATGCATGTCCCCTCTTAAATTATAGTTTACATGCATGTCCCCTCTTAAATTATAGTGTACATGCATGCCCGCTCTTAAATTATAGTGTACATGCATGTCCCCACTTAAATTATAGTGTACATGCATGCCCGCTCTTAAATTATAGTGTACATGCATGTCCCCTCTTAAGTTAGTTTACATGCATGTCCCCTCTTAAATTATAGTGTACATGCATGCCCCCTCTTAAGTTAGTGTACATGCATGTCCCCTCTTAAATTATAGTGTACATGCATGTCCCCTCTTAAATTAGTATATATGCATGCCCCCTCTTAAATGATAGTGTACATGCATGCCCCCTCTTAAATTAAAGTGTACATGCATGTCCCCTCTTAAATTATAGTGTACATGCATGTCCCCTCTTAAATTATAGTGTACGTGCATGTCCCCTCTTAAATTATAGTGTACATGCATGTCCCCTCTTAAATTAAAGTGTGCATGCATGTCCCCTCTTAAATTATAGTGTACATGCATGTCCCCTCTTAAATTATAGTGTACGTGCATGTCCCCTCTTAAATTAAAGTGTACATGCATGTCCCCTCTTAAATTATAGTGTACGTGCATGTCCCCTCTTAAATTATAGTGTACATGCATGTCCCCTCTTAAATTATAGTGTACGTGCATGTCCCCTCTTAAATTATAGTGTACGTGCATGTCCCCTCTTAAATTAAAGTGTACATGCATGTCCCCTCTTAAATTATAGTGTACGTGCATGTCCCCTCTTAAATTATAGTGTACGTGCATGTCCCCTCTTAAATTAAAGTGTGCATGCATGTCCCCTCTTAAATTATAGTGTACGTGCATGTCCCCTCTTAAATTATAGTGTACGTGCATGTCCCCTCTTAAATTAAAGTGTACATGCATGTCCCCTCTTAAATAATAGTGTACATGCATGTCCCCTCTTAAATTATAGTGTACGTGCATGTCCCCTCTTAAATTATAGTGTACGTGCATGTCCCCTCTTAAATTAAAGTGTACATGCATGTCCCCTCTTAAATTAAAGTGTACATGCATGCCCCCTCTTAAATTATAGTGTACGTGCATGCCGTCTTTTAAATTATAGTGTACATGCATGCCGTCTCTTAAATTATAGTGTACGTGCATGCCGTCGCTTAAATTATAGTGTACATGCATGCCCGCTCTTAAATTAAAGTGTGCGTGCATGCCCCCTCTTAAATTATAGTGTACATGCATGTCCCCTCTTAAATTAAAGTGTGCGTGCATGCCCCCTCTTAAATTATAGTGTACATGCATGCCGTCTCTTAAATTATAGTGTACATGCATGCCGTCGCTTAAATTATAGTGTACATGCATGCCCGCTCTTAAATTAAAGTGTACATGCATGTCCCCTCTTAAATTATAGTGTACATGCATGTCCCCTCTTAAATTATAGTGTACATGCATGCCCCCTCTTAAATTATAGTGTACATGCATGTCCCCTCTTAAATTATAGTGTACATGCATGCCCGCTCTTAAATTATAGTGTACATGCATGTCCCCACTTAAATTAAAGTGTACATGCATGCCCGCTCTTAAATTATAGTGTACATGCATGTCCCCTCTTAAATTATAGTGTACATGCATGTCCCCTCATAAATTATAGTGTACATGCATGCCCGCTCTTAAATTATAGTGTACATGCATGTCCCCACTTAAATTATAGTGTACATGCATGTCCCCTCTTAAATTATAGTGTACATGCATGCCCCCTCTTAAATTAAAGTGTACATGCATGTCCCTTCTTAAATAATAGCGTACATACATGCCCCCTCTTAAATTATAGTGTACATGCATGCCCCCTCTTAAATTAAAGTGTACATGCATGTCCCTTCTTAAATAATAGTGTACATGCATGTCCCCTCTTAAATTATAGTGTACATGCATGTCCCCTCTTAAATTATAGTGTACATGCATGCCCCCTCTTAAATTAAAGTGTACATGCATATCCCTTCTTAAATAATAGTGTACATGCATGCCCCCTCTTAAATTATAGTGTACATGCATGTCCCCTCTTAAATTATAGTGTACATGCATGTCCCCTCTTAAATTAAAGTGTACATGCATGTCCCCTCTTAAATTATAGTTTACATGCATGTCCCCTATTAAATTAAAGTGTACATGCATGTCCCTTCTTAAATAATAGTGTACATGCATGCCCCCTCTTAAATTATAGTGTACATGCATGTCCCCTCTTAAATTAAAGTGTACATGCATGTCCCTTCTTAAATAATAGTGTACATGCATGTCCCTTCTTAAATAATAGTGTACATGCATGTCCCCTCTTAAATTATAGTGTACATGCATGTCCCCTCTTAAATTATAGTGTACATGCATGCCCGCTCTTAAATTATAGTGTACATGCATGCCCCCTCTTAAATTAAAGTGTACATGCATGTCCCTTCTTAAATAATAGTGTACATGCATGTCCCCTCTTAAATTATAGTGTACATGCATGTCCCCTCTTAAATTATAGTGTACATGCATGCCCCCTCTTAAATTAAAGTGTACATGCATATCCCTTCTTAAATAATAGTGTACATGCATGCCCCCTCTTAAATTATAGTGTACATGCATGTCCCCTCTTAAATTATAGTGTACATGCATGTCCCCTCTTAAATTATAGTTTACATGCATGTCCCCTATTAAATTAAAGTGTACATGCATGTCCCTTCTTAAATAATAGTGTACATGCATGCCCCCTCTTAAATTATAGTGTACATGCATGTCCCCTCTTAAATTAAAGTGTACATGCATGTCCCTTCTTAAATAATAGTGTACATGCATGCCCCCTCTTAAATTATAGTGTACATGCATGTCCCCTCTTAAATTATAGTGTACATGCATGTCCCCTCTTAAATTATAGTGTACGGGCATGTCCCCTCTTAAATTATAGTGTACATGCATGTCCCCTCTTAAATTATTATGAACATGCATGTCCCCTCTTAAATTATTATGTACATGCATGTCCCCTCTTAAATTATAGTGTACATGCATGTCCCCTCTTAAATTAGTGTACATGCATGTCCCCTCTTAAATTATAGTGTACATGCATGCCCCCCCTTAAATTATAGTGCACATGCATGTCCCCTCTTAAATTAGTGTACATACATGTCACCTCTTAAATTAGTGTACACGCATGTCCCCACTTAAATTATAGTGTACACGCAGGTCCCCTCTTAAATTATAGTGTACACGCATGTCCCCTCTTAAATTATAGTGTACATGCATGTCCCCTCTTAGATTAGTATATATGCATGCCCCCTCTTAAATGATAGTGTACATGCATGCCCCCTCTTAAATTAAAGTGTACATGCATGTCCCCTCTTAAATTATAGTGTACATGCATGTCCCCTCTTAAATTATAGTGTACGTGCATGTCCCCTCTTAAATTATAGTGTACATGCATGTCCCCTCTTAAATTAAAGTGTGCATGCATGTCCCCTCTTAAATTATAGTGTACATGCATGTCCCCTCTTAAATTATAGTGTACGTGCATGTCCCCTCTTAAATTAAAGTGTACATGCATGTCCCCTCTTAAATTATAGTGTACGTGCATGTCCCCTCTTAAATTATAGTGTACATGCATGTCCCCTCTTAAATTATAGTGTACGTGCATGTCCCCTCTTAAATTATAGTGTACGTGCATGTCCCCTCTTAAATTAAAGTGTACATGCATGTCCCCTCTTAAATTAAAGTGTGCATGCATGTCCCCTCTTAAATTATAGTGTACGTGCATGTCCCCTCTTAAATTATAGTGTACGTGCATGTCCCCTCTTAAATTAAAGTGTACATGCATGTCCCCTCTTAAATAATAGTGTACATGCATGTCCCCTCTTAAATTATAGTGTACGTGCATGTCCCCTCTTAAATTATAGTGTACGTGCATGTCCCCTCTTAAATTAAAGTGTACATGCATGTCCCCTCTTAAATTAAAGTGTACATGCATGCCCCCTCTTAAATTATAGTGTACGTGCATGCCGTCTCTTAAATTATAGTGTACATGCATGCCGTCTCTTAAATTATAGTGTACATGCATGCCGTCGCTTAAATTATAGTGTACATGCATGCCCGCTCTTAAATTAAAGTGTGCGTGCATGCCCCCTCTTAAATTATAGTGTACATGCATGTCCCCTCTTAAATTAAAGTGTGCGTGCATGCCCCCTCTTAAATTATAGTGTACATGCATGCCGTCTCTTAAATTATAGTGTACATGCATGCCGTCTCTTAAATTATAGTGTACATGCATGCCGTCGCTTAAATTATAGTGTACATGCATGCCCGCTCTTAAATTAAAGTGTACATGCATGTCCCCTCTTAAATTATAGTGTACATGCATGTCCCCTCTTAAATTATAGTGTACATGCATGCCCCCTCTTAAATTATAGTGTACATGCATGTCCCCTCTTAAATTATAGTGTACATGCATGCCCGCTCTTAAATTATAGTGTACATGCATGTCCCCACTTAAATTAAAGTGTACATGCATGCCCGCTCTTAAATTATAGTGTACATGCATGTCCCCTCTTAAATTATAGTGTACATGCATGTCCCCTCATAAATTATAGTGTACATGCATGCCCGCTCTTAAATTATAGTGTACATGCATGTCCCCACTTAAATTATAGTGTACATGCATGTCCCCTCTTAAATTATAGTGTACATGCATGCCCCCTCTTAAATTAAAGTGTACATGCATGTCCCTTCTTAAATAATAGCGTACATACATGCCCCCTCTTAAATTATAGTGTACATGCATGCCCCCTCTTAAATTAAAGTGTACATGCATGTCCCTTCTTAAATAATAGTGTACATGCATGTCCCCTCTTAAATTATAGTGTACATGCATGTCCCCTCTTAAATTATAGTGTACATGCATGCCCCCTCTTAAATTAAAGTGTACATGCATATCCCTTCTTAAATAATAGTGTACATGCATGCCCCCTCTTAAATTATAGTGTACATGCATGTCCCCTCTTAAATTATAGTGTACATGCATGTCCCCTCTTAAATTAAAGTGTACATGCATGTCCCCTCTTAAATTATAGTTTACATGCATGTCCCCTATTAAATTAAAGTGTACATGCATGTCCCTTCTTAAATAATAGTGTACATGCATGCCCCCTCTTAAATTATAGTGTACATGCATGTCCCCTCTTAAATTAAAGTGTACATGCATGTCCCTTCTTAAATAATAGTGTACATGCATGTCCCTTCTTAAATAATAGTGTACATGCATGTCCCCTCTTAAATTATAGTGTACATGCATGTCCCCTCTTAAATTATAGTGTACATGCATGCCCGCTCTTAAATTATAGTGTACATGCATGCCCCCTCTTAAATTAAAGTGTACATGCATGTCCCTTCTTAAATAATAGTGTACATGCATGTCCCCTCTTAAATTATAGTGTACATGCATGTCCCCTCTTAAATTATAGTGTACATGCATGCCCCCTCTTAAATTAAAGTGTACATGCATATCCCTTCTTAAATAATAGTGTACATGCATGCCCCCTCTTAAATTATAGTGTACATGCATGTCCCCTCATAAATTATAGTGTACATGCATGTCCCCTCTTAAATTATAGTTTACATGCATGTCCCCTATTAAATTAAAGTGTACATGCATGTCCCTTCTTAAATAATAGTGTACATGCATGCCCCCTCTTAAATTATAGTGTACATGCATGTCCCCTCTTAAATTAAAGTGTACATGCATGTCCCTTCTTAAATAATAGTGTACATGCATGCCCCCTCTTAAATTATAGTGTACATGCATGTCCCCTCTTAAATTATAGTGTACATACATGTCCCCTCTTAAATTATAGTGTACGGGCATGTCCCCTCTTAAATTATAGTGTACATGCATGTCCCCTCTTAAATTATTATGTACATGCATGTCCCCTCTTAAATTATTATGTACATGCATGTCCCCTCTTAAATTATAGTGTACATGCATGTCCCCTCTTAAATTAGTGTACATGCATGTCCCCTCTTAAATTATAGTGTACATGCATGCCCCCTCTTAAATTATAGTGCAAATGCATGTCCCCTCTTAAATTAGTGTACATACATGTCACCTCTTAAATTAGTGTACACGCATGTCCCCACTTAAATTATAGTGTACACGCAGGTCCCCTCTTAAATTATAGTGTACACGCATGTCCCCTCTTAAATTATAGTGTACATGCATGTCCCCTCTTAGATTAGTATATATGCATGCCCCCTCTTAAATTATAGTGTACATGCATGCACCCTCTTAAATTATAGTGTACATGCATGTCCCCTCTTAAATTATAGTGTACGTGCATGCCCCTTCTTAAATTATATTGTACGTGCATGTCCCCTCTTAAATTATAGTGTACGTGCATGTCCCCTCTTAAATTATAGTGTACATGCATGTCCCCTCTTAAATTAGTATATATGCATGCCCCCTGTTAAATTATATTGTACATGCATGCCCCCTCTTAAATTATAGTGTACATGCATGTCCCCTCTTAAATTAAAGTGTACATGAATGTCCCCTCTTAAATTATAGTTTACATGCATGTCCCCTATTAAATTAAAGTGTACATGCATGTCCCTTCTTAAATAATAGTGTACATGCATGTCCCCTCTTAAATTATAGTGTACATGCATGTCCCCTCTTAAATTATAGTGTACATGCATGCCCGCTCTTAAATTATAGTGTACATGCATGCCCCCTCTTAAATTAAAGTGTACATGCATGTCCCTTCTTAAATAATACTGTACATACATGTCCCCTCTTAAATTATAGTGTACATGCATGCCCCTTCTTAAATTATAGTGTACATGCATGTCCCCTCTTAAATTATAGTGTACATGCATGTCCCCTCTTAAATTATAGTGTACGGGCATGTCCCCTCTTAAATTATAGTGTACATGCATGTCCCCTCTTAAATTATTATGTACATGCATGTCCCCTCTTAAATTATAGTGTACATGCATGTCCCCTCTTAAATTAGTGTACGTGCATGTCCCCTCTTAAATTATAGTGCACATGCATGTCACCTCTTAAATTAGTGTACATACATGTCACCTCTTAAATTAGTGTCCACGCATGTCCCCACTTAAATTATAGTGTACACGCAGGTCCCCTCTTAAATTATAGTGTACATGCATGCACCCTCTTAAATTATAGTGTACGTGCATGTCCCCTCTTAAATTATAGTGTACATGCATGTCCCCTCTTAAATTAAAGTGTACATGCATGTCCCCTCTTAAATTAAAGTGTGCATGCATGCCCCCTCTTAAATTATAGTGTACATGCATGTCCCCTCTTAAATTAAAGTGTGCATGCATGTCCCCTCTTAAATTATAGTGTACATGCATGTCCCCTCTTAAATTAAAGTGTGCATGCATGCCCCCTCTTAAATTATAGTGTACATGCATGTCCCCTCTTAAATTATAGTGTACGCGCATGTCCCCTCTTAAATTATAGTGTACATGCATGTCCCCTCTTAAATTAAAGTGTGCATGCATGCCCCCTCTTAAATTATAGTGTACGTGCATGTCCCCTCTTAAATTATAGTGTACGTGCATGTCCCCTCTTAAATTAAAGTGTGCATGCATGTCCCCTCTTAAATTAAAGTGTGCATGCATGTCCCCTCTTAAATTATAGTGTACGCGCATGTCCCCTCTTAAATTATAGTGTACATGCATGCCCCCTCTTAAATTATAGTGTACATGCATGCCGTCTCTTAAATTATAGTGTACATGCATGCCGTCGCTTAAATTATAGTGTACATGCATGCCGTCGCTTAAATTATAGTGTACATGCATGCCCGCTCTTAAATTAAAGTGTACATGCATGTCCCCTCTTAAATTATAGTGTACATGCATGTCCCCTCTTAAATTATAGTGTACATGCATGCCCCCTCTTAAATTATAGTGTACATGCATGTCCCCTCTTAAATTATACTGTACATGCATGCCCGCTCTTAAATTATAGTGTACATGCATGTCCCCACTTAAATTAAAGT
Organism: Scyliorhinus torazame; assembly: GCF_047496885.1. Taxonomy (NCBI): domain Eukaryota; kingdom Metazoa; phylum Chordata; class Chondrichthyes; order Carcharhiniformes; family Scyliorhinidae; genus Scyliorhinus; species Scyliorhinus torazame. The sequence goes on from NW_027308251.1 coordinate 72,473, forward strand.
GTACATGCATGCCCGCTCTTAAATTATAGTGTACATGTATGTCCCTTCTTAAATAATAGTGTACATGCATGTCCCCTTTTAAATTATAGTGTACATGCATGTCCCCTCTTAAATTATAGTGTACATGCATGCCCGCTCTTAAATTATAGTGTACATGCATGCCCTCTCTTAAATTAAAGTGTACATGCATGTCCCCTCTTAAATTATAGTGTACATACATGTCACCTCTTAAATTAGTGTACACGCATGTCCCCACTTAAATTATAGTGTACACGCAGGTCCCCTCTTAAATTAGTGTCCATGCATGTCCCCTCTTAAATTAGTGTATATGCATGTCCCCTCTTAAATTAAAGTGTGCATGCATGCCCCCTCTTAAATTATAGTGTACATGCATGTCCCCTCTTAAATTAAAGTGTGCATGCATGTCCCCTCTTAAATTATAGTGTACATGCATGTCCCCTCTTAAATTATAGTGTACGCGCATGTCCCCTCTTAAATTATAGTGTACATGCATGTCCCCTCTTAAATTAAAGTGTGCATGCATGCCCCCTCTTAAATTATAGTGTACGTGCATGTCCCCTCTTAAATTATAGTGTACGTGCATGTCCCCTCTTAAATTAAAGTGTGCATGCATGTCCCCTCTTAAATTAAAGTGTGCATGCATGTCCCCTCTTAAATTATAGTGTACGCGCATGTCCCCTCTTAAATTATAGTGTACATGCAGGTCCCCTCTTAAATTAAAGTGTGCGTGCATGCCCCCTCTTAAATTATAGTGAACATGCATGCCCCCTCTTAAATTATAGTGTACATGCATGCCGTCTCTTAAATTATAGTGTACATGCATGCCGTCGCTTAAATTATAGTGTACATGCATGCCGTCGCTTAAATTATAGTGTACATGCATGCCCGCTCTTAAATTAAAGTGTACATGCATGTCCCCTCTTAAATTATAGTGTACATGCATGTCCCCTCTTAAATTATAGTGTACATGCATGCCCGCTCTTAAATTATAGTGTACATGTATGTCCCTTCTTAAATAATAGTGTACATGCATGTCCCCTTTTAAATTATAGTGTACATGCATGTCCCCTCTTAAATTATAGTGTACATGCATGCCCGCTCTTAAATTATAGTGTACATGCATGCCCTCTCTTAAATTAAAGTGTACATGCATGTCCCCTCTTAAATTATAGTGTACATACATGTCACCTCTTAAATTAGTGTACACGCATGTCCCCACTTAAATTATAGTGTACACGCAGGTCCCCTCTTAAATTAGTGTCCATGCATGTCCCCTCTTAAATTAGTGTATATGCATGCCGCCTCTTAAATTATAGTGTACATGCATGTCCCCTCTTAAATTAGTGTCCATGCATGTCCCCTCTTAAGTCAGTGTATATGCATGCCGCCTCTTAAATTATAGTGTACATGCATGTCCCATCTTTAATTAGTGTACATGCATGCCCCCTCATAAATTATAGTGTACATGCATGTCCCCTTTTAAATTATAGTGTACATGCATGTCCCCTCTTAAATTATAGTGTACATGCATGTCCCCTCTTAAATTATAGTGTACATGCATGTCCCCTCTTAAATTATAGTGTACATGCATGCCCGCTCTTAAATTATAGTGTACATGCATGCCCCCTCTTAAATTAAAGTGTACATGCATGTCCCCTCTTAAATTAAAGTGTGCATGCATGTCCCCTCTTAAATTATAGTGTGCATGCATGTCCCCTCTTAAGTTAGTGTACATGCATGTCCCCTCTTAAATTATAGTGTACATGCATGCCCGCTCTTAAATTATAGTGTACATGCATGTCCCCTCTTAAATTATAGTGTACGCGCATGTCCCCTCTTAAATTATAGTGTACATGCAGGTCCCCTCTTAAATTAAAGTGTGCGTGCATGCCCCCTCTTAAATTATAGTGAACATGCATGCCCCCTCTTAAATTATAGTGTACATGCATGCCGTCTCTTAAATTATAGTGTACATGCATGCCGTCGCTTAAATTATAGTGTACATGCATGCCGTCGCTTAAATTATAGTGTACATGCATGCCCGCTCTTAAATTAAAGTGTACATGCATGTCCCCTCTTAAATTATAGTGTACATGCATGTCCCCTCTTAAATTATAGTGTACATGCATGCCCGCTCTTAAATTATAGTGTACATGTATGTCCCTTCTTAAATAATAGTGTACATGCATGTCCCCTTTTAAATTATAGTGTACATGCATGTCCCCTCTTAAATTATAGTGTACATGCATGCCCGCTCTTAAATTATAGTGTACATGCATGCCCTCTCTTAAATTAAAGTGTACATGCATGTCCCCTCTTAAATTATAGTGTACATACATGTCACCTCTTAAATTAGTGTACACGCATGTCCCCACTTAAATTATAGTGTACACGCAGGTCCCCTCTTAAATTAGTGTCCATGCATGTCCCCTCTTAAATTAGTGTATATGCATGCCGCCTCTTAAATTATAGTGTACATGCATGTCCCCTCTTAAATTAGTGTCCATGCATGTCCCCTCTTAAGTCAGTGTATATGCATGCCGCCTCTTAAATTATAGTGTACATGCATGTCCCATCTTTAATTAGTGTACATGCATGCCCCCTCATAAATTATAGTGTACATGCATGTCCCCTTTTAAATTATAGTGTACATGCATGTCCCCTCTTAAATTATAGTGTACATGCATGTCCCCTCTTAAATTATAGTGTACATGCATGTCCCCTCTTAAATTATAGTGTACATGCATGCCCGCTCTTAAATTATAGTGTACATGCATGCCCCCTCTTAAATTAAAGTGTACATGCATGTCCCCTCTTAAATTAAAGTGTGCATGCATGTCCCCTCTTAAATTATAGTGTGCATGCATGTCCCCTCTTAAGTTAGTGTACATGCATGTCCCCTCTTAAATTATAGTGTACATGCATGCCCGCTCTTAAATTATAGTGTACATGCATGCCCCCTCTTAAATTAAAGTGTACATGCATATCCCTTCTTAAATAATAGTGTACATGCATGCCCCCTCTTAAATTATAGTGTACATGCATGTCCCCTCTTAAATTATAGTGTACATGCATGTCCCCTCTTAAATTAAAGTGTACATGCATGTCCCCTCTTAAATTATAGTTTACATGCATGTCCCCTCTTAAATTAAATTGTACATGCATGCCCCTTCATAAATCATAGTGTACATGCATGTCCCCTCTTAAATTATAGTGTACATGCATGTCCCCTCTTAAATTATAGTGTACGGGCATGTCCCCTCTTAAATTATAGTGTGCATGCATGCCCCCTCTTAAATTATAGTGTACATGCATGTCCCCTCTTAAATTATAGTGTACGTGCATGTCCCCTCTTAAATTATAGTGTACGTGCATGTCCCCTCTTAAATTAAAGTGTACATGCATGTCCCCTCTTAAATTAAAGTGTGCATGCATGCCCCCTCTTAAATTGTAGTGTACATGCATGTCACCTCTTAAATTATAGTGTACGTGCATGTCCCCTCTTAAATTATAGTGTGCATGCATGTCCCCTCTTAAATTATAGTGTATGCGCATGTCCCCTCTTAAATTATAGTGTACATGCATGCCGTCGCTTAAATTATAGTGTACATGCATGCCCGCTGTTAAATTAAAGTGTACATGCATGTCCCCTCTTAAATTATAGTGTGCATGCATGTCCCCTCTTAAATTATAGTGTACATACATGTCCCCTCTTAAATTATAGTGTGCATACATGTCCCTTCTTAAATTATAGTGTGCATGCATGTCCCCTCTTAAATTATAGTGTACATGCATGCCCCCTCTTACATTATAGTGTACATGCATGTCCCCTCTTAAATTATAGTGTACATGCATGCCCGCTCTTAAATTATAGTGTACATGCATGTCCCCACTTAAATTATAGTGTACATGCATGTCCCCTCTTAAATTATAGTGTACGGGCATGTCCCCTCTTAAATTATAGTGTACATGCATGTCCCCTCTTAAATTATTATGTACATGCATGTCCCCTCTTAAATTATAGTGTACATGCATGTCCCCTTTTAAATTAGTGTACATGCATGTCCCCTCTTAAATTATAGTGTACATGCATGTCCCCTCTTAAATTATAGTGTACGGGCATGTCCCCTCTTAAATTATAGTGTACATGCATGTCCCCTCTTAAATTATAGTGTACGGGCATGTCCCCTCTTAAATTATAGTGTACATGCATGTCCCCTCTTAAATTATTATGTACATGCATGTCCCCTCTTAAATTATAGTGTACATGCATGTCCCCTCTTAAATTAGTGTACATGCATGTCCCCTCTTAAATTATAGTGCACATGCATGTCACCTCTTAAATTAGTGTACATACATGTCACCTCTTAAATTAGTGTCCACGCATGTCCCCACTTAAATTATAGTGTACACGCAGGTCCCCTCTTAAATTATACTGTACATGCATGCACCCTCTTAAATTATAGTGTACGTGCATGTCCCCTCTTAAATTATAGTGTACATGCATGTCCCCTCTTAAATTAAAGTGTGCATGCATGCCCCCTCTTAAATTATAGTGTACATGCATGTCCCCTCTTAAATTAAAGTGTGCATGCATGTCCCCTCTTAAATTATAGTGTACATGCATGTCCCCTCTTAAATTAAAGTGTGCATGCATGCCCCCTCTTAAATTATAGTGTACATGCATGTCCCCTCTTAAATTATAGTGTACGCGCATGTCCCCTCTTAAATTATAGTGTACATGCATGTCCCCTGTTAAATTATAGTGTACGCGCATGTCCCCTCTTAAATTATAGTGTACGTGCATGTCCCCTCTTAAATTATAGTGTACGTGCATGTCCCCTCTTAAATTAAAGTGTGCATGCATGTCCCCTCTTAAATTAAAGTGTGCATGCATGTCCCCTCTTAAATTATAGTGTACGCGCATGTCCCCTCTTAAATTATAGTGTACATGCAGGTCCCCTCTTAAATTAAAGTGTGCGTGCATGCCCCCTCTTAAATTATAGTGTACATGCATGCCCCCTCTTAAATTATAGTGTACATGCATGCCGTCTCTTAAATTATAGTGTACATGCATGCCGTCGCTTAAATTATAGTGTACATGCATGCCGTCGCTTAAATTATAGTGTACATGCATGCCCGCTCTTAAATTAAAGTGTACATGCATGTCCCCTCTTAAATTATAGTGTACATGCATGTCCCCTCTTAAATTATAGTGTACATGCATGCCCCCTCTTAAATTATAGTGTACATGCATGTCCCCTCTTAAATTATACTGTACATGCATGCCCGCTCTTAAATTATAGTGTACATGCATGTCCCCACTTAAATTAAAGTGTACATGCATGCCCGCTCTTAAATTATAGTGTACATGTATGTCCCTTCTTAAATAATAGTGTACATGCATGTCCCCTTTTAAATTATAGTGTACATGCATGTCCCCTCTTAAATTATAGTGTACATGCATGCCCGCTCTTAAATTATAGTGTACATGCATGCCCTCTCTTAAATTAAAGTGTACATGCATGTCCCATCTTAAATTATAGTGTACATACATGTCACCTCTTAAATTAGTGTACACGCATGTCCCCACTGAAATTATAGTGTACACGCAGGTCCCCTCTTAAATTAGTGTCCATGCATGTCCCCTCTTAAATTAGTGTATATGCATGCCGCCTCTTAAATTATAGTGTACATGCATGTCCCCTCTTAAATTATAGTGTACATGCATGTCCCCTCTTAAATTATAGTGCACATGCATGTCCCCTCTTAAATTAGTGTACATACATGTCACCTCTTAAATTAGTGTACACGCATGTCCCCTCTTAAATTATAGTGTACCTGCAGGTCCCCTCTTAAATTAGTGTCCATGCATGTCCCCTCTTAAGTCAGTGTATATGCATGCCGCCTCTTAAATTATAGTGTACATGCATGTCCCATCTTTAATTAGTGTACATGCATGCCCCCTCATAAATTATAGTGTACATGCATGTCCCCTTTTAAATTATAGTGTACATGCATGTCCCCTCTTAAATTATAGTGTACATGCATGCCCGCTCTTAAATTATAGTGTACATGCATGTCCCCACTTAAATTATAGTGTACATGCATGTCCCCTCTTAAATTATAGTGTACGGGCATGTCCCCTCTTAAATTATAGTGTACATGCATGTCCCCTCTTAAATTATTATGTACATGCATGCCCGCTCTTAAATTAAAGTGTACATGCATGTCCCCTCTTAAATTATAGTGTACATGCATGTCCCCTCTTAAATTATAGTGTACATGCATGCCCCCTCTTAAATTATAGTGTACATGCATGTCCCCTCTTAAATTATACTGTACATGCATGCCCGCTCTTAAATTATAGTGTACATGCATGTCCCCACTTAAATTAAAGTGTACATGCATGCCCGCTCTTAAATTATAGTGTACATGTATGTCCCTTCTTAAATAATAGTGTACATGCATGTCCCCTTTTAAATTATAGTGTACATGCATGTCCCCTCTTAAATTATAGTGTACATGCATGCCCGCTCTTAAATTATAGTGTACATGCATGCCCTCTCTTAAATTAAAGTGTACATGCATGTCCCATCTTAAATTATAGTGTACATACATGTCACCTCTTAAATTAGTGTACACGCATGTCCCCACTTAAATTATAGTGTACACGCAGGTCCCCTCTTAAATTAGTGTCCATGCATGTCCCCTCTTAAATTAGTGTATATGCATGCCGCCTCTTAAATTATAGTGTACATGCATGTCCCCTCTTAAATTATAGTGTACATGCATGTCCCCTCTTAAATTATAGTGCACATGCATGTCCCCTCTTAAATTAGTGTACATACATGTCACCTCTTAAATTAGTGTACACGCATGTCCCCTCTTAAATTATAGTGTACCTGCAGGTCCCCTCTTAAATTAGTGTCCATGCATGTCCCCTCTTAAGTCAGTGTATATGCATGCCACCTCTTAAATTATAGTGTACATGCATGTCCCATCTTTAATTAGTGTACATGCATGCCCCCTCATAAATTATAGTGTACATGCATGTCCCCTTTTAAATTATAGTGTACATGCATGTCCCCTCTTAAATTATAGTGTACATGCATGCCCGCTCTTAAATTATAGTGTACATGCATGTCCCCACTTAAATTATAGTGTACATGCATGTCCCCTCTTAAATTATAGTGTACGGGCATGTCCCCTCTTAAATTATAGTGTACATGCATGTCCCCTCTTAAATTATTATGTACATGCATGTCCCCTCTTAAATTATAGTGTACATGCATGTCCCCTCTTAAATTAGTGTACATGCATGTCCCCTCTTAAATTATAGTGTACATGCATGTCCCCTCTTAAATTATAGTGTACGGGCATGTCCCCTCTTAAATTATAGTGTACATGCATGTCCCCTCTTAAATTATAGTGTACGGGCATGTCCCCTCTTAAATTATAGTGTACATGCATGTCCCCTCTTAAATTATTATGTACATGCATGTCCCCTCTTAAATTATAGTGTACATGCATGTCCCCTCTTAAATTAGTGTACATGCATGTCCCCTCTTAAATTATAGTGCACATGCATGTCACCTCTTAAATTAGTGTACATACATGTCACCTCTTAAATTAGTGTCCACGCATGTCCCCACTTAAATTATAGTGTACACGCAGGTCCCCTCTTAAATTATAGTGTACATGCATGCACCCTCTTAAATTATAGTGTACGTGCATGTCCCCTCTTAAATTATAGTGTACATGCATGTCCCCTCTTAAATTAAAGTGTGCATGCATGCCCCCTCTTAAATTATAGTGTACATGCATGTCCCCTCTTAAATTAAAGTGTGCATGCATGTCCCCTCTTAAATTATAGTGTACATGCATGTCCCCTCTTAAATTAAAGTGTGCATGCATGCCCCCTCTTAAATTATAGTGTACGTGCATGTCCCCTCTTAAATTATAGTGTACGTGCATGTCCCCTCTTAAATTAAAGTGTGCATGCATGTCCCCTCTTAAATTAAAGTGTGCATGCATGTCCCCTCTTAAATTATAGTGTACGCGCATGTCCCCTCTTAAATTATAGTGTACATGCAGGTCCCCTCTTAAATTAAAGTGTGCGTGCATGCCCCCTCTTAAATTATAGTGTACATGCATGCCCCCTCTTAAATTATAGTGTACATGCATGCCGTCTCTTAAATTATAGTGTACATGCATGCCGTCGCTTAAATTATAGTGTACATGCATGCCGTCGCTTAAATTATAGTGTACATGCATGCCCGCTCTTAAATTAAAGTGTACATGCATGTCCCCTCTTAAATTATAGTGTACATGCATGTCCCCTCTTAAATTATAGTGTACATGCATGCCCCCTCTTAAATTATAGTGTACATGCATGTCCCCTCTTAAATTATACTGTACATGCATGCCCGCTGTTAAATTATAGTGTACATGCATGTCCCCACTTAAATTAAAGTGTACATGCATGCCCGCTCTTAAATTATAGTGTACATGTATGTCCCTTCTTAAATAATAGTGTACATGCATGTCCCCTTTTAAATTATAGTGTACATGCATGTCCCCTCTTAAATTATAGTGTACATGCATGCCCGCTCTTAAATTATAGTGTACATGCATGCCCTCTCTTAAATTAAAGTGTACATGCATGTCCCCTCTTAAATTATAGTGTACATACATGTCACCTCTTAAATTAGTGTACACGCATGTCCCCACTTAAATTATAGTGTACACGCAGGTCCCCTCTTAAATTAGTGTCCATGCATGTCCCCTCTTAACTTAGTGTATATGCATGCCGCCTCTTAAATTATAGTGTACATGCATGTCCCCTCTTAAATTATAGTGTGCATGCATGCCCCTTCTTAAATTATAGTGTACATGCATGTCCCCTCTTAAATTATAGTGCACATGCATGTCCCCTCTTAAATTAGTGTACATACATGTCACCTCTTAAATTAGTGTACACGCATGTCCCCTCTTAAATTATAGTGTACCTGCAGGTCCCCTCTTAAATTAGTGTCCATGCATGTCCCCTCTTAAGTCAGTGTATATGCATGCCGCCTCTTAAATTATAGTGTACATGCATGTCCCATCTTTAATTAGTGTACATGCATGCCCCCTCATAAATTATAGTGTACATGCATGTCCCCTTTTAAATTATAGTGTACATGCATGTCCCCTCTTAAATTATAGTGTACATGCATGTCCCCTCTTAAATTATAGTGTACATGCATGTCCCCTCTTAAATTATAGTGTACATGCATGCCCGCTCTTAAATTATAGTGTACATGCATGCCCCCTCTTAAATTAAAGTGTACATGCATGTCCCCTCTTAAATTAAAGTGTGCATGCATGTCCCCTCTTAAATTATAGTGTGCATGCATGTCCCCTCTTAAGTTAGTGTACATGCATGTCCCCTCTTAAATTATAGTGTACATGCATGCCCGCTCTTAAATTATAGTGTACATGCATGCCCCCTCTTAAATTAAAGTGTACATGCATATCCCTTCTTAAATAATAGTGTACATGCATGCCCCCTCTTAAATTATAGTGTACATGCATGTCCCCTCTTAAATTATAGTGTACATGCATGTCCCCTCTTAAATTAAAGTGTACATGCATGTCCCCTCTTAAATTATAGTTTACATGCATGTCCCCTCTTAAATTAAATTGTACATGCATGCCCCTTCATAAATCATAGTGTACATGCATGTCCCCTCTTAAATTATAGTGTACATGCATGTCCCCTCTTAAATTATAGTGTACGGGCATGTCCCCTCTTAAATTATAGTGTGCATGCATGCCCCCTCTTAAATTATAGTGTACATGCATGTCCCCTCTTAAATTATAGTGTACGTGCATGTCCCCTCTTAAATTATAGTGTACGTGCATGTCCCCTCTTAAATTAAAGTGTACATGCATGTCCCTTCTTAAATTAAAGTGTGCATGCATGCCCCCTCTTAAATTGTAGTGTACATGCATGTCACCTCTTAAATTATAGTGTACGTGCATGTCCCCTCTTAAATTATAGTGTGCATGCATGTCCCCTCTTAAATTATAGTGTATGCGCATGTCCCCTCTTAAATTATAGTGTACATGCATGCCGTCGCTTAAATTATAGTGTACATGCATGCCCGCTCTTAAATTAAAGTGTACATGCATGTCCCCTCTTAAATTATAGTGTGCATGCATGTCCCCTCTTAAATTATAGTGTACATACATGTCCCCTCTTAAATTATAGTGTGCATGCATGTCCCTTCTTAAATTATAGTGTGCATGCATGTCCCCTCTTAAATTATAGTGTACATGCATGCCCCCTCTTAAATTATAGTGTACATGCATGTCCCCTCTTAAATTAGTGTACATGCATGTCCCCTCTTAAATTATAGTGCACATGCATGTCACCTCTTAAATTAGTGTACATACATGTCACCTCTTAAATTAGTGTCCACGCATGTCCCCACTTAAATTATAGTGTACACGCAGGTCCCCTCTTAAATTATAGTGTACATGCATGCACCCTCTTAAATTATAGTGTACGTGCATGTCCCCTCTTAAATTATAGTGTACATGCATGTCCCCTCTTAAATTAAAGTGTGCATGCATGCCCCCTCTTAAATTATAGTGTACATGCATGTCCCCTCTTAAATTAAAGTGTGCATGCATGTCCCCTCTTAAATTATAGTGTACATGCATGTCCCCTCTTAAATTAAAGTGTGCATGCATGCCCCCTCTTAAATTATAGTGTACATGCATGTCCCCTCTTAAATTATAGTGTACGCGCATGTCCCCTCTTAAATTATAGTGTACATGCATGTCCCCTGTTAAATTATAGTGTACGCGCATGTCCCCTCTTAAATTATAGTGTACGTGCATGTCCCCTCTTAAATTATAGTGTACGTGCATGTCCCCTCTTAAATTAAAGTGTGCATGCATGTCCCCTCTTAAATTAAAGTGTGCATGCATGTCCCCTCTTAAATTATAGTGTACGCGCATGTCCCCTCTTAAATTATAGTGTACATGCAGGTCCCCTCTTAAATTAAAGTGTGCGTGCATGCCCCCTCTTAAATTATAGTGTACATGCATGCCCCCTCTTAAATTATAGTGTACATGCATGCCGTCTCTTAAATTATAGTGTACATGCATGCCGTCGCTTAAATTATAGTGTACATGCATGCCGTCGCTTAAATTATAGTGTACATGCATGCCCGCTCTTAAATTAAAGTGTACATGCATGTCCCCTCTTAAATTATAGTGTACATGCATGTCCCCTCTTAAATTATAGTGTACATGCATGCCCCCTCTTAAATTATAGTGTACATGCATGTCCCCTCTTAAATTATACTGTACATGCATGCCCGCTCTTAAATTATAGTGTACATGCATGTCCCCACTTAAATTAAAGTGTACATGCATGCCCGCTCTTAAATTATAGTGTACATGTATGTCCCTTCTTAAATAATAGTGTACATGCATGTCCCCTTTTAAATTATAGTGTACATGCATGTCCCCTCTTAAATTATAGTGTACATGCATGCCCGCTCTTAAATTATAGTGTACATGCATGCCCTCTCTTAAATTAAAGTGTACATGCATGTCCCATCTTAAATTATAGTGTACATACATGTCACCTCTTAAATTAGTGTACACGCATGTCCCCACTTAAATTATAGTGTACACGCAGGTCCCCTCTTAAATTAGTGTCCATGCATGTCCCCTCTTAAATTAGTGTATATGCATGCCGCCTCTTAAATTATAGTGTACATGCATGTCCCCTCTTAAATTATAGTGTACATGCATGTCCCCTCTTAAATTATAGTGCACATGCATGTCCCCTCTTAAATTAGTGTACATACATGTCACCTCTTAAATTAGTGTACACGCATGTCCCCTCTTAAATTATAGTGTACCTGCAGGTCCCCTCTTAAATTAGTGTCCATGCATGTCCCCTCTTAAGTCAGTGTATATGCATGCCGCCTCTTAAATTATAGTGTACATGCATGTCCCATCTTTAATTAGTGTACATGCATGCCCCCTCATAAATTATAGTGTACATGCATGTCCCCTTTTAAATTATAGTGTACATGCATGTCCCCTCTTAAATTATAGTGTACATGCATGCCCGCTCTTAAATTATAGTGTACATGCATGTCCCCACTTAAATTATAGTGTACATGCATGTCCCCTCTTAAATTATAGTGTACGGGCATGTCCCCTCTTAAATTATAGTGTACATGCATGTCCCCTCTTAAATTATTATGTACATGCATGTCCCCTCTTAAATTATAGTGTACATGCATGTCCCCTCTTAAATTAGTGTACATGCATGTCCCCTCTTAAATTATAGTGTACATGCATGTCCCCTCTTAAATTATAGTGTACGGGCATGTCCCCTCTTAAATTATAGTGTACATGCATGTCCCCTCTTAAATTATAGTGTACGGGCATGTCCCCTCTTAAATTATAGTGTACATGCATGTCCCCTCTTAAATTATTATGTACATGCATGTCCCCTCTTAAATTATAGTGTACATGCATGTCCCCTCTTAAATTAGTGTACATGCATGTCCCCTCTTAAATTATAGTGCACATGCATGTCACCTCTTAAATTAGTGTACATACATGTCACCTCTTAAATTAGTGTCCACGCATGTCCCCACTTAAATTATAGTGTACACGCAGGTCCCCTCTTAAATTATAGTGTACATGCATGCACCCTCTTAAATTATAGTGTACGTGCATGTCCCCTCTTAAATTATAGTGTACATGCATGTCCCCTCTTAAATTAAAGTGTGCATGCATGCCCCCTCTTAAATTATAGTGTACATGCATGTCCCCTCTTAAATTAAAGTGTGCATGCATGTCCCCTCTTAAATTATAGTGTACATGCATGTCCCCTCTTAAATTAAAGTGTGCATGCATGCCCCCTCTTAAATTATAGTGTACGTGCATGTCCCCTCTTAAATTATAGTGTACGTGCATGTCCCCTCTTAAATTAAAGTGTGCATGCATGTCCCCTCTTAAATTAAAGTGTGCATGCATGTCCCCTCTTAAATTATAGTGTACGCGCATGTCCCCTCTTAAATTATAGTGTACATGCAGGTCCCCTCTTAAATTAAAGTGTGCGTGCATGCCCCCTCTTAAATTATAGTGTACATGCATGCCCCCTCTTAAATTATAGTGTACATGCATGCCGTCTCTTAAATTATAGTGTACATGCATGCCGTCGCTTAAATTATAGTGTACATGCATGCCGTCGCTTAAATTATAGTGTACATGCATGCCCGCTCTTAAATTAAAGTGTACATGCATGTCCCCTCTTAAATTATAGTGTACATGCATGTCCCCTCTTAAATTATAGTGTACATGCATGCCCCCTCTTAAATTATAGTGTACATGCATGTCCCCTCTTAAATTATACTGTACATGCATGCCCGCTCTTAAATTATAGTGTACATGCATGTCCCCACTTAAATTAAAGTGTACATGCATGCCCGCTCTTAAATTATAGTGTACATGTATGTCCCTTCTTAAATAATAGTGTACATGCATGTCCCCTTTTAAATTATAGTGTACATGCATGTCCCCTCTTAAATTATAGTGTACATGCATGCCCGCTCTTAAATTATAGTGTACATGCATGCCCTCTCTTAAATTAAAGTGTACATGCATGTCCCCTCTTAAATTATAGTGTACATACATGTCACCTCTTAAATTAGTGTACACGCATGTCCCCACTTAAATTATAGTGTACACGCAGGTCCCCTCTTAAATTAGTGTCCATGCATGTCCCCTCTTAACTTAGTGTATATGCATGCCGCCTCTTAAATTATAGTGTACATGCATGTCCCCTCTTAAATTATAGTGTGCATGCATGCCCCTTCTTAAATTATAGTGTACATGCATGTCCCCTCTTAAATTATAGTGCACATGCATGTCCCCTCTTAAATTAGTGTACATACATGTCACCTCTTAAATTAGTGTACACGCATGTCCCCTCTTAAATTATAGTGTACCTGCAGGTCCCCTCTTAAATTAGTGTCCATGCATGTCCCCTCTTAAGTCAGTGTATATGCATGCCGCCTCTTAAATTATAGTGTACATGCATGTCCCATCTTTAATTAGTGTACATGCATGCCCCCTCATAAATTATAGTGTACATGCATGTCCCCTTTTAAATTATAGTGTACATGCATGTCCCCTCTTAAATTATAGTGTACATGCATGTCCCCTCTTAAATTATAGTGTACATGCATGTCCCCTCTTAAATTATAGTGTACATGCATGCCCGCTCTTAAATTATAGTGTACATGCATGCCCCCTCTTAAATTAAAGTGTACATGCATGTCCCCTCTTAAATTAAAGTGTGCATGCATGTCCCCTCTTAAATTATAGTGTGCATGCATGTCCCCTCTTAAGTTAGTGTACATGCATGTCCCCTCTTAAATTATAGTGTACATGCATGCCCGCTCTTAAATTATAGTGTACATGCATGCCCCCTCTTAAATTAAAGTGTACATGCATATCCCTTCTTAAATAATAGTGTACATGCATGCCCCCTCTTAAATTATAGTGTACATGCATGTCCCCTCTTAAATTATAGTGTACATGCATGTCCCCTCTTAAATTAAAGTGTACATGCATGTCCCCTCTTAAATTATAGTTTACATGCATGTCCCCTCTTAAATTAAATTGTACATGCATGCCCCTTCATAAATCATAGTGTACATGCATGTCCCCTCTTAAATTATAGTGTACATGCATGTCCCCTCTTAAATTATAGTGTACGGGCATGTCCCCTCTTAAATTATAGTGTGCATGCATGCCCCCTCTTAAATTATAGTGTACATGCATGTCCCCTCTTAAATTATAGTGTACGTGCATGTCCCCTCTTAAATTATAGTGTACGTGCATGTCCCCTCTTAAATTAAAGTGTACATGCATGTCCCTTCTTAAATTAAAGTGTGCATGCATGCCCCCTCTTAAATTGTAGTGTACATGCATGTCACCTCTTAAATTATAGTGTACGTGCATGTCCCCTCTTAAATTATAGTGTGCATGCATGTCCCCTCTTAAATTATAGTGTATGCGCATGTCCCCTCTTAAATTATAGTGTACATGCATGCCGTCGCTTAAATTATAGTGTACATGCATGCCCGCTCTTAAATTAAAGTGTACATGCATGTCCCCTCTTAAATTATAGTGTGCATGCATGTCCCCTCTTAAATTATAGTGTACATACATGTCCCCTCTTAAATTATAGTGTGCATGCATGTCCCTTCTTAAATTATAGTGTGCATGCATGTCCCCTCTTAAATTATAGTGTACATGCATGCCCCCTCTTAAATTATAGTGTACATGCATGTCCCCTCTTAAATTAGTGTACATGCATGTCCCCTCTTAAATTATAGTGCACATGCATGTCACCTCTTAAATTAGTGTACATACATGTCACCTCTTAAATTAGTGTCCACGCATGTCCCCACTTAAATTATAGTGTACACGCAGGTCCCCTCTTAAATTATAGTGTACATGCATGCACCCTCTTAAATTATAGTGTACGTGCATGTCCCCTCTTAAATTATAGTGTACATGCATGTCCCCTCTTAAATTAAAGTGTGCATGCATGCCCCCTCTTAAATTATAGTGTACATGCATGTCCCCTCTTAAATTAAAGTGTGCATGCATGTCCCCTCTTAAATTATAGTGTACATGCATGTCCCCTCTTAAATTAAAGTGTGCATGCATGCCCCCTCTTAAATTATAGTGTACATGCATGTCCCCTCTTAAATTATAGTGTACGCGCATGTCCCCTCTTAAATTATAGTGTACATGCATGTCCCCTGTTAAATTATAGTGTACGCGCATGTCCCCTCTTAAATTATAGTGTACGTGCATGTCCCCTCTTAAATTATAGTGTACGTGCATGTCCCCTCTTAAATTAAAGTGTGCATGCATGTCCCCTCTTAAATTAAAGTGTGCATGCATGTCCCCTCTTAAATTATAGTGTACGCGCATGTCCCCTCTTAAATTATAGTGTACATGCAGGTCCCCTCTTAAATTAAAGTGTGCGTGCATGCCCCCTCTTAAATTATAGTGTACATGCATGCCCCCTCTTAAATTATAGTGTACATGCATGCCGTCTCTTAAATTATAGTGTACATGCATGCCGTCGCTTAAATTATAGTGTACATGCATGCCGTCGCTTAAATTATAGTGTACATGCATGCCCGCTCTTAAATTAAAGTGTACATGCATGTCCCCTCTTAAATTATAGTGTACATGCATGTCCCCTCTTAAATTATAGTGTACATGCATGCCCCCTCTTAAATTATAGTGTACATGCATGTCCCCTCTTAAATTATACTGTACATGCATGCCCGCTCTTAAATTATAGTGTACATGCATGTCCCCACTTAAATTAAAGTGTACATGCATGCCCGCTCTTAAATTATAGTGTACATGTATGTCCCTTCTTAAATAATAGTGTACATGCATGTCCCCTTTTAAATTATAGTGTACATGCATGTCCCCTCTTAAATTATAGTGTACATGCATGCCCGCTCTTAAATTATAGTGTACATGCATGCCCTCTCTTAAATTAAAGTGTACATGCATGTCCCATCTTAAATTATAGTGTACATACATGTCACCTCTTAAATTAGTGTACACGCATGTCCCCACTTAAATTATAGTGTACACGCAGGTCCCCTCTTAAATTAGTGTCCATGCATGTCCCCTCTTAAATTAGTGTATATGCATGCCGCCTCTTAAATTATAGTGTACATGCATGTCCCCTCTTAAATTATAGTGTACATGCATGTCCCCTCTTAAATTATAGTGCACATGCATGTCCCCTCTTAAATTAGTGTACATACATGTCACCTCTTAAATTAGTGTACACGCATGTCCCCTCTTAAATTATAGTGTACCTGCAGGTCCCCTCTTAAATTAGTGTCCATGCATGTCCCCTCTTAAGTCAGTGTATATGCATGCCGCCTCTTAAATTATAGTGTACATGCATGTCCCATCTTTAATTAGTGTACATGCATGCCCCCTCATAAATTATAGTGTACATGCATGTCCCCTTTTAAATTATAGTGTACATGCATGTCCCCTCTTAAATTATAGTGTACATGCATGCCCGCTCTTAAATTATAGTGTACATGCATGTCCCCACTTAAATTATAGTGTACATGCATGTCCCCTCTTAAATTATAGTGTACGGGCATGTCCCCTCTTAAATTATAGTGTACATGCATGTCCCCTCTTAAATTATTATGTACATGCATGTCCCCTCTTAAATTATAGTGTACATGCATGTCCCCTCTTAAATTAGTGTACATGCATGTCCCCTCTTAAATTATAGTGTACATGCATGTCCCCTCTTAAATTATAGTGTACGGGCATGTCCCCTCTTAAATTATAGTGTACATGCATGTCCCCTCTTAAATTATAGTGTACGGGCATGTCCCCTCTTAAATTATAGTGTACATGCATGTCCCCTCTTAAATTATTATGTACATGCATGTCCCCTCTTAAATTATAGTGTACATGCATGTCCCCTCTTAAATTAGTGTACATGCATGTCCCCTCTTAAATTATAGTGCACATGCATGTCACCTCTTAAATTAGTGTACATACATGTCACCTCTTAAATTAGTGTCCACGCATGTCCCCACTTAAATTATAGTGTACACGCAGGTCCCCTCTTAAATTATAGTGTACATGCATGCACCCTCTTAAATTATAGTGTACGTGCATGTCCCCTCTTAAATTATAGTGTACATGCATGTCCCCTCTTAAATTAAAGTGTGCATGCATGCCCCCTCTTAAATTATAGTGTACATGCATGTCCCCTCTTAAATTAAAGTGTGCATGCATGTCCCCTCTTAAATTATAGTGTACATGCATGTCCCCTCTTAAATTAAAGTGTGCATGCATGCCCCCTCTTAAATTATAGTGTACGTGCATGTCCCCTCTTAAATTATAGTGTACGTGCATGTCCCCTCTTAAATTAAAGTGTGCATGCATGTCCCCTCTTAAATTAAAGTGTGCATGCATGTCCCCTCTTAAATTATAGTGTACGCGCATGTCCCCTCTTAAATTATAGTGTACATGCAGGTCCCCTCTTAAATTAAAGTGTGCGTGCATGCCCCCTCTTAAATTATAGTGTACATGCATGCCCCCTCTTAAATTATAGTGTACATGCATGCCGTCTCTTAAATTATAGTGTACATGCATGCCGTCGCTTAAATTATAGTGTACATGCATGCCGTCGCTTAAATTATAGTGTACATGCATGCCCGCTCTTAAATTAAAGTGTACATGCATGTCCCCTCTTAAATTATAGTGTACATGCATGTCCCCTCTTAAATTATAGTGTACATGCATGCCCCCTCTTAAATTATAGTGTACATGCATGTCCCCTCTTAAATTATACTGTACATGCATGCCCGCTCTTAAATTATAGTGTACATGCATGTCCCCACTTAAATTAAAGTGTACATGCATGCCCGCTCTTAAATTATAGTGTACATGTATGTCCCTTCTTAAATAATAGTGTACATGCATGTCCCCTTTTAAATTATAGTGTACATGCATGTCCCCTCTTAAATTATAGTGTACATGCATGCCCGCTCTTAAATTATAGTGTACATGCATGCCCTCTCTTAAATTAAAGTGTACATGCATGTCCCCTCTTAAATTATAGTGTACATACATGTCACCTCTTAAATTAGTGTACACGCATGTCCCCACTTAAATTATAGTGTACACGCAGGTCCCCTCTTAAATTAGTGTCCATGCATGTCCCCTCTTAACTTAGTGTATATGCATGCCGCCTCTTAAATTATAGTGTACATGCATGTCCCCTCTTAAATTATAGTGTGCATGCATGCCCCTTCTTAAATTATAGTGTACATGCATGTCCCCTCTTAAATTATAGTGCACATGCATGTCCCCTCTTAAATTAGTGTACATACATGTCACCTCTTAAATTAGTGTACACGCATGTCCCCTCTTAAATTATAGTGTACCTGCAGGTCCCCTCTTAAATTAGTGTCCATGCATGTCCCCTCTTAAGTCAGTGTATATGCATGCCGCCTCTTAAATTATAGTGTACATGCATGTCCCATCTTTAATTAGTGTACATGCATGCCCCCTCATAAATTATAGTGTACATGCATGTCCCCTTTTAAATTATAGTGTACATGCATGTCCCCTCTTAAATTATAGTGTACATGCATGTCCCCTCTTAAATTATAGTGTACATGCATGTCCCCTCTTAAATTATAGTGTACATGCATGCCCGCTCTTAAATTATAGTGTACATGCATGCCCCCTCTTAAATTAAAGTGTACATGCATGTCCCCTCTTAAATTAAAGTGTGCATGCATGTCCCCTCTTAAATTATAGTGTGCATGCATGTCCCCTCTTAAGTTAGTGTACATGCATGTCCCCTCTTAAATTATAGTGTACATGCATGCCCGCTCTTAAATTATAGTGTACATGCATGCCCCCTCTTAAATTAAAGTGTACATGCATATCCCTTCTTAAATAATAGTGTACATGCATGCCCCCTCTTAAATTATAGTGTACATGCATGTCCCCTCTTAAATTATAGTGTACGGGCATGTCCCCTCTTAAATTATAGTGTGCATGCATGCCCCCTCTTAAATTATAGTGTACATGCATGTCCCCTCTTAAATTATAGTGTACGTGCATGTCCCCTCTTAAATTATAGTGTACGTGCATGTCCCCTCTTAAATTAAAGTGTACATGCATGTCCCTTCTTAAATTAAAGTGTGCATGCATGCCCCCTCTTAAATTGTAGTGTACATGCATGTCACCTCTTAAATTATAGTGTACGTGCATGTCCCCTCTTAAATTATAGTGTGCATGCATGTCCCCTCTTAAATTATAGTGTATGCGCATGTCCCCTCTTAAATTATAGTGTACATGCATGCCGTCGCTTAAATTATAGTGTACATGCATGCCCGCTCTTAAATTAAAGTGTACATGCATGTCCCCTCTTAAATTATAGTGTGCATGCATGTCCCCTCTTAAATTATAGTGTACATACATGTCCCCTCTTAAATTATAGTGTGCATGCATGTCCCTTCTTAAATTATAGTGTGCATGCATGTCCCCTCTTAAATTATAGTGTACATGCATGCCCCCTCTTACATTATAGTGTACATGCATGTCCCCTCTTAAATTATAGTGTACATGCATGCCCGCTCTTAAATTATAGTGTGCATGCATGTCCCCACTTAAATTAAAGTGTACATGCATGCCCCCTCTTAAATTATAGTGTGCATGCATGTCCCCTCTTAAATTATAGTGTACATGCATGCCCCCTCTTACATTATAGTGTACATGCATGTCCCCTCTTAAATTATAGTGTACATGCATGCCCGCTCTTAAATGATAGTGTACATGCATGTCCCCACTTAAATTAAAGTGTACATGCATGCCCCCTCTTAAATTATAGTGTGCATGCATGTCCCCTCTTAAATTATAGTGTGCATGCATGTCCCCTCTTAAATTATAGTGTGCATGCATGTCCCCTCTTAAATTATAGTGTACATGCATGTCCCCACTTAAATTAAAGTGTACATGCATGCCCCCTCTTAAATTATAGTGTGCATGCATGTCCCCTCTTAAATTATAGTGTGCATGCATGTCCCCTCTTAAATTATAGTGTGCATGCATGTCCCCTCTTAAATTATAGTGTACATGCATGCCCCCTCTTAAATTATAGTGTACATGCATGCCCGCTCTTAAATTATAGTGTACATGCATGTCCCCACTTAACTTAAAGTGTACATGCATGCCCGCTTTTAAATTATAGTGTACATGCATGTCCCCTCTTAAATTATAGTGTACATGCATGCCCCTCTTAAATTATAGTGTACATGCATGTCCCCTCTTAAATTAAAGTGTGCATGCATGTCCCCTCTTAAATTATAGTGTACATGCATGTCCCCTCTTAAATTAAAGTGTGCATGCATGCCCCCTCTTAAATTATAGTGTACATGCATGTCCCCTCTTAAATTATAGTGTACGCGCATGTCCCCTCTTAAATTATAGTGTACGTGCATGTCCCCTCTTAAATTAAAGTGTGCATGCATGCCCCCTCTTAAATTATAGTGTGCATGCATGTCCCCTCTTAAATTATAGTGTGCATGCATGTCCCCTCTTAAATTATAGTGCACATGCATGCCCCCTCTTAAATTATAGTGTACATGCATGTCCCCTCTTAAATTAAAGTGTGCATGCATGTCCCCTCTTAAATTAAAGTGTACATGCATGTCCCCTCTTAAATTAAAGTGTACATGCATGTCCCCTCTTAAATTAAAGTGTACATGCATGTCCCCTCTTAAATTATAGTGTACGTGCATGTCCCCTCTTAAATTAAAGTGTACATGCATGTCCCCTCTTAAATTAAAGTGTACATGCATGTCCCCTCTTAAATTATAGTGTACGTGCATGTCCCCTCTTAAATTAAAGTGTGCATGCATGTCCCCTCTTAAATTAGAGTGCACGTGCAGGTCCCCTCTTAAATTAAAGTGTGCGTGCATGTCCCCTCTTAAATTATAGTGTACATGCATGCCCCCTCTTAAATTATAGTGTACATGCATGCCCCCTCTTAAATTATAGTGTACATGCATGCCGTCTCTTAAATTATAGTGTACATGCATGCCGTCGCTTAAATTATAGTGTACATGCATGCCGTCGCTTAAATTATAGTGTACATGCATGCCCGCTCTTAAATTAAAGTGTACATGCATGTCCCCTCTTAAATTATAGTGTACATGCATGTCCCCTCTTAAATTATAGTGTACATGCATGCCCCCTCTTAAATTATAGTGTACATGCATGTCCCCTCTTAAATTATAGTGTACATGCATGCCCGCTCTTAAATTATAGTGTACATGCATGTCCCCACTTAAATTAAAGTGTACATGCATGCCCGCTCTTAAATTATAGTGTACATGCATGTCCCTTCTTAAATAATAGTGTACATGCATGTCCCCTCTTAAATTATAGTGTACATGCATGTCCCCTCTTAAATAGAACATAGAACATAGAACAATACAGCGCAGTACAGGCCCTTCGGCCCACGATGTTGCACCGAAACAAAAGCCATCTAACCTACACTATACCATTATCATCCATATGTTTATCCAATTAACTTTTAAATGCCCTTAATGTTGGCGAGTTCACTACTGTAGCAGGTAGGGCATTCCACGGCCTCACTACTCTTTGCGTAAAGAACCTACCCCTGACCTCTGTCCTATATCTATTACCCCTCAGTTTAAGGCTATGTCCCCTCGTGCTAGCCATTTCCATCCGCGGGAGAAGGCTCTCACTGTCCACCCTATCTAACCCTCTGATCATTTTGTATGCCTCTATTAAGTCTCCTCTTAACCTTCTTCTCTCTAACGAAAACAACCTCAAGTCCATCAGCCTTTCCTCATAAGATTTTCCCTCCATACCAGGCAACATCCTGGTAAATCTCCTCTGCACCCGTTCCAAAGCCTCCACGTCCTTCCTATAATGCGGTGACCAGAACTGTACGCAATACTCCAAATGCGGCCGTACCAGAGTTCTGTACAGCTGCAACATGACCTCCTGACTCCGGAACTCAATCCCTCTACCAATAAAGGCCAACACTCCATAGGCCTTCTTCACCACCCTATCAACCTGGGTGGCAACTTTCAGGGATCTATGTACATGGACACCTAGATCCCTCTGCTCATCCACACTTTCAAGAACTTTTCCATTAGCCACATATTCCACATTCCTGTTATTCCTTCCAAAGTGAATCACCTCACACTTCTCTACATTAAACTCCATTTGCCACCTCTCAGCCCAGCACTGCAGCTTATCTATATCCCTCTGTAACCTGCTACTTCCTTCCTCACTATCGACAACACCACCGACTTTAGTATCGTCTGCAAATTTACTCACCCACCCTTCTGCGCCTTCCTCTAGGTCATTGATAAAAATGACAAACAGCAACGGCCCCAGAACAGATCCTTGTGGTACTCCACTTGTGACAGAACTCCATTCTGAACATTTCCCATCAACCACCACCCTCTGTCTTCTTTCAGCTAGCCAATTTCTGATCCACATCTCTAAATCACCCTCAATCCCCAGCCTCCGTATTTTCTGCAATAGCCTACCGTGGGGAACCTTATCAAACGCTTTGCTGAAATCCATATACACCACATCAACTGCTCTACCCTCGTCTACCTGTTCAGTCACCTTCTCAAAGAACTCGATAAGGTTTGTGAGGCATGACCTACCCTTCACAAAGCCATGCTGACTATCCCTGATCATATTATTCCTATCTAGATGATTATAAATCTTGTCTCTTATAATGCCCTCCAAGACTTTACCCACTACAGACGTGAGGCTCACCGGTCTATAGTTGCCGGGGTTGTCTCTGCTCCCCTTTTTGAACAAAGGGACCACATTTGCTATCCTCCAGTCCTCTGGCACTATTCCTGTATCCAATGATGACATAAAAATCAAAGCCAATGGTCCAGCAATCTCTTCCCTGGCCTCCCAGAGAATCCTAGGATAAATCCCATCAGGCCCCGGGGACTTATCTATTTTCAGCCTGTCCAGAATTGCCAACACCTCTTCCCTACTTACCTCAATGCCATCTAATCTATTTACCTGGAGCTCAGCATTCTCCTCCACAACATTATCTTTTTCCTGAGTGAATACTGACGAAAAATATTCATTTAGTATCTCGCCTATCTCTTCAGACTCTACACACAACTTCCCATCCCTGTCCTTGACTGGTCCTACTCTGTCCCTAGTCATTCGCTTATTCCTGACATACCTATAGAAAGCTTTTGGGTTTTCCTTGATCCTTCCTGCCAAATACTTCTCATGTCCCCTCCTTGCTCGTCTTAGCTCTCTCTTTAGATCCTTCCTCGCTACCTTGTAACTATCCATCGCCCCAACTGAAACTTCACACCTCATCTTCACATAGGCCTCCTTCTTCCTCTTAACAAGAGATTCCACTTCTTTGGTAAACCACGGTTCCCTCGCTCGGCACCTTCCTCCCTGCCTGACCGGTACATACTTATCAAGCACACGCAATAGCTGATCCTTGAACAAGCTCCACTTATCCAGTGTGTCCAAAACTTGCAGCCTACTTCTCCACCTTATCCCCCCCAAATCACGTCTAATGGCATCATAATTTCCCTTCCCCCAGCTATAACTCTTGCCCTGCGGTGTATACTTATCCCTTTCCATCCTTAACGTAAACGTCACCGAATTGTGGTCACTGTCCCCAAAGTGCTCACCTACCTCCAAATCCAACACCTGGCCTGGTTCATTACCCAAAACCAAATCCAATGTGGCCTCACCTCTTGTTGGCCTGTCAACAAACTGTGTCAGGAAACCCTCCTGCACACACTGAACAAAAAACGACCCATCTAATGTACTCGAACTATATCTTTTCCAGTCAATATTTGGAAAGTTAAAGTCTCCCATGATAACTACCCTGTTACTTTCGCTCATATCCAGGATCATCTTCGCCATCCTTTCCTCTACATCCCTAGAACTATTTGGAGGCCTATAGAAAACTCCCAACAGGGTGACCTCTCCTTTCCTGTTTCTAACCTCAGCCCATACTACCTCGGAAGATGAGTCCCCATCTAGCATCCTCTCCGCCACCGTAATACTGCTCTTGACTAGCAGCGCCACACCTCCCCCTCTTTTGCCTCCTTCCCTGAGCTTACTAAAACACCTAAACCCCGGAACCTGCAACATCCATTCCTGTCCCTGCTCTATCCACGTCTCCGAAATGGCCACAACATCGAAGTCCCAGGTACCAACCCATGCTGCCAGTTCCCCTACCTTATTTCGTATACTCCTGGCATTGAAGTAGACACACTTCAAACCACCTACCTGAACACTGGCCCCCTCCTCCGACGTCAAATCTGACCTCCTGACCTCTATACTCTCATTCTCCCTTACCCTAAAACTACAATCCAGGTTCCCATGCCCCTGCTGCATTAGTTTAAACCCCCCCAAAGAGCACTAACAAATCTCCCCCCCAGGATATTTGTGCCCCGCAGGTTCAGATGTAGACCATCCTGTCTGTAGAGGTCCCACCTTCCCCAGAAAGCGCCCCAGTTATCCAGAAATCTGAATCCCTCCCGCCTGCACCATCCCTGTAGCCACGTGTTTAATTGCTCTCTCTCCCTATTCCTCATCTCACTATCACGTGGCACGGGCAACAACCCAGAGATAACAACTCTGTTTGTTCTAGTTCTGAGCTTCCATCCTAGCTCCCTGAAAGCCTGCCTGACATCCTTATCCCCTTTCCTACCTATGTCGTTAGTGCCAATGTGGACCACGACTTGGGGCTGCTCCCCCTCCCCCTTAAGGACCCGGAAAACACGATCCGAGACATCACGTACCCTTGCACCTGGGAGGCAACATACCAAACGTGAGTCTCTCACGCTCCCACAAAATCTCCTATCTGTGCCCCTGACTATCGAGTCCCCAATTACTAATGCTCTGCTCCTCTCCCCCCTTCCCTTCTGAGCAACAGGGACAGACTCTGTGCCAGAGGTCTGTACCCCATGGCTTACCCCTGGTAAGTCCCCCCCCACAAGTATCCAAAGCGGTATACTTGTTTCTCAGTGTAGTGTACATGCATGCCCGCTCTTAAATTATAGTGTACATGCATGCCCTCTCTTAAATTAAAGTGTACATGCATGTCCCCTCTTAAATTATAGTGTACATACATGTCCCCTCTTAAATCAGTGTGTATGCATGCCGCCTCTTAAATTATAGTGTACATGCATGTCCCATCTTTAATTAGTGTACATGCATGCCCCCTCATAAATTAAAGTGTACATGCATGTCCCCTCTTAAATTAAAGTGTGCATGCATGTCCCCTCTTAAATTATAGTGTGCATGCATGTCCCCTCTTAAATTATAGTGTACATGCATGCCCGCTCTTAAATTATAGTGTACATGCATGCCCCCTCTTAAATTAAAGTGTACATGCATATCCCTTCTTAAATAATAGTGTACATGCATGCCCCCTCTTAAATTATAGTGTACATGCATGTCCCCTCTTAAATTATAGTGTACATGCATGTCCCCTCTTAAATTAAAGTGTACATGCATGTCCCCTCTTAAATTATAGTTTACATGCATGTCCCCTCTTAAATTAAAGTGTACATGCATGCCCCTTCATAAATCATAGTGTACATGCATGTCCCCTCTTAAATTATAGTGTACATGCATGTCCCCTCTTAAATTATAGTGTACGGGCATGTCCCCTCTTAAATTATAGTGTGCATGCATGCCCCCTCTTAAATTATAGTGTACATGCATGTCCCCTCTTAAATTATAGTGTACGTGCATGTCCCCTCTTAAATTATAGTGTACGTGCATGTCCCCTCTTAAATTAAAGTGTACATGCATGTCCCCTCTTAAATTAAAGTGTGCATGCATGCCCCCTCTTAAATTGTAGTGTACATGCATGTCCCCTCTTAAATTATAGTGTACGTGCATGTCCCCTCTTAAATTATAGTGTGCATGCATGTCCCCTCTTAAATTATAGTGTATGCGCATGTCCCCTCTTAAATTATAGTGCACATGCATGTCCCCTCTTAAATTATAGTGTACATGCATGCCGTCTCTTAAATTATAGTGTACATGCATGCCGTCGCTTAAATTATAGTGTACATGCATGCCCGCTCTTAAATTAAAGTGTACATGCATGTCCCCTCTTAAATTATAGTGTGCATGCATGTCCCCTCTTAAATTATAGTGTACATACATGTCCCCTCTTAAATTATAGTGTGCATGCATGTCCCCTCTTAAATTATAGTGTGCATGCATGTCCCCTCTTAAATTATAGTGTACATGCATGCCCCCTCTTACATTATAGTGTACATGCATGTCCCCTCTTAAATTATAGTGTACATGCCTGCCCGCTCTTAAATTATAGTGTACATGCATGTCCCCACTTAAATTAAAGTGTACATGCATGCCCCCTCTTAAATTATAGTGTGCATGCATGTCCCCTCTTAAATTATAGTGTGCATGCATGTCCCCTCTTAAATTATAGTGTACATGCATGCCCCCTCTTAAATTATAGTGTACATGCATGCCCGCTCTTAAATTATAGTGTACATGCATGTCCCCACTTAACTTAAAGTGTACATGCATGCCCGCTTTTAAATTATAGTGTACATGCATGTCCCCTCTTAAATTATAGTGTACATGCATGTCCCCTCTTAAATTATAGTGTACATGCATGCCCGCTCTTAAATTATAGTGTACATGCATGTCCCCACTTAAATTATAGTGTACATGCATGCCCGCTCTTAAATTATAGTGTACATGCATGTCCCCTCTTAAGTTAGTTTACATGCATGTCCCCTCTTAAATTATAGTGTACATGCATGCCCCCTCTTAAATTAAAGTGTGCATGCATGTCCCCTCTTAAATTATAGTGTGCATGCATGTCCCCTCTTAAGTTAGTGTACATGCATGTCCCCTCTTAAATTATAGTGTACATGCATGCCACCTCTTAAATTAAAGTGTACATGCATGTCCCTTCTTAAATAATAGTGTACATGCATGCCCCCTCTTAAATTATAGTGTACATGCATGCCCCCTCTTAAATTAAAGTGTACATGCATGTCTCTTCTTAAATAATAGTGTACATGCATGCCGTCGCTTAAATTATAGTGTACATGCATGTCCCCTCTTAAATTATAGTGTACATGCATGTCCCCTCTTAAATTATAGTGTACATGCATGCCCGCTCTGAAATTATAGTGTACATGCATGCCCCCTCTTAAATTAAAGTGTACATGCATGTCCCTTCTTAAATAATAGTGTACATGCATGTCCCCTCTTAAATTATAGTGTACATGCATGTCCCTTCTTAAATTATAGTGTACATGCATGTCCCCTCTTAAATTATAGTGTACATGCATGTCCCCTCTTAAATTATTATGTACAAGCATGTCCCCTCTTAAATTATAGTGTACATGCATGCCCCTTCTTAAATTATAGTGTACATGCATGCCCGCTCTTAAATTAAAGTGTACATGCATGCCCCCTCTTAAATTATAGTGTACATGCATGTCCCCTCTTAAATTAATGTGTACATGCATGCCCCCTCTTAAATTATAGTGCACATGCATGTCCCGTCTTAAATTAGTGTACATACATGTCACCTCTTAAATTAGTGTACACGCATGTCCCCACTTAAATTATAGTGTACACGCAGGTCCCCTCTTAAATTAGTGTCCATGCATGTCCCCTCTTAAATTAGTGTACAAGCATGCCGCCTCTTAAATTATAGTGTACATGCATGTCCCCTCTTCAATTATAGTGTGCATGCATGCCCCTTCTTAAATTATAGTGTACATGCATGTCCCCTCTAAGATTATAGTGTACATGCATGTCCCCTCTTAAATTATAGTGTAAATGCATGTCCCCTCTAAGATTATAGTGTATATGCATGCCCCCTCTTAAATTATAGTGTACGTGCATGCCCCCTCTTAAGTTAGTGTACATGCATGTCCCATCTTAAATTATAGTGTACATGCATGCCACCTCTTAAATTAAAGTGGACATGCATGTCCCTTCTTAAATAATAGTGTACATGCATGCCCCCTCTTAAATTAAAGTGTACATGCATGCCCCCTCTTAAATTAAAGTGTACATGCATGTCCCTTCTTAAATAATAGTGTACATGCATGTCCCCTCTTAAATTATAGTGTACATGCATGTCCCCTCTTAAATTATAGTGTACATGCATGCCCGCTCTGAAATTATAGTGTACATGCATGCCCCCTCTTAAATTAAAGTGTACATGCATGTCCCTTCTTAAATAATAGTGTACATGCATGTCCCCTCTTAAATTATAGTGTACATGCATGCCCCTTCTTAAATTATAGTGTACATGCATGTCCCCTCTTAAATTATAGTGTACATGCATGTCCCCTCTTAAATTATAGTGTACATGCATGTCCCCTCTTAAATTATAGTGTACATGCATGTCCCCTCTTAAATTAAAGTGTACATGCATGCCCCCTCTTAAATTATAGTGCACATGCATGTCCCCTCTTAAATTAGTGTACACGCATGTCCCCACTTAAATTACAGTGTACACGCAGGTCCCCTCTTAGATTAGTGTCCATGCATGTCCCCTCTTAAATTAGTGTATATGCATGCCGCCTCTTAAATTATAGTGTACATGCATGTCCCCTCTTAAATTATAGTGTGCATGCATGCCCCTTCTTAAATTATAGTGTACATGCATTTCCCCTCTTAAATTATAGTGTACATGCATGTCCCCTCTAAGATTATAGTGTACATGCATGTCCCCTCTTAAATTATAGTGTACATGCATGTCCCCTCTAAGATTATAGTGTATATGCATGCCCCCTCTTAAATTATAGTGTACATGCATATCCCCTCTTAAATTATAGTGTACATGCATGTCCCCTTTTAAATTATAGTGTACATGCATGTCCCCTCTTAAATTATAGTGTACATGCATGCCCCCTCTTAAATTATAGTGCACATGCATCTCCCCTCTTAAATTAGTGTACATACATGTCACCTCTTAAATTAGTGTACACGCATGTCCCCACTTAAATTATAGTGCACACGCAGGTCCCCTCTTAGATTAGTGTCCATGCATGTCCCCTCTTAAATTAGTGTATATGCATGCCGCCTCTTAAATTATAGTGTACATGCATGTCCCCTCTTAAATTATAGTGTGCATGCATGCCCCTTCTTAAATTATAGTGTACATGCATGTCCCCTCTTAAATTATAGTGTACATGCATGTCCCCTCTTAAATTATAGTGTACATGCATGCCCGCTCTTAAATTATAGTGTACATGCATGTCCCCACTTAAATTATAGTGTACATGCATGCCCGCTCTTAAATTATAGTGTACATGCATGTCCCCTCTTAAGTTAGTTTACATGCATGTCCCCTCTTAAATTATAGTGTACATGCATGCCCCCTCTTAAATTAAAGTGTGCATGCATGTCCCCTCTTAAATTATAGTGTGCATGCATGTCCCCTCTTAAGTTAGTGTACATGCATGTCCCCTCTTAAATTATAGTGTACATGCATGCCACCTCTTAAATTATAGTGTACATGCATGTCCCCTCTTAAATTATAGTGTACATGCATGTCCCCTCTTAAATTAAAGTGTGCATGCATGGCCCCTCTTAAATTATAGTGTGCATGCATGCCCCCTCTTAAATTACAGTTTACATGCATGTCCCCTCTTAAATTAGTGTACACGCATGTCCCCACTTAAATTATAGTGTACACGCAGGTCCCCTCTTAAATTAGTGTCCATGCATGTCCCCTCTTAAATTAGTGTACAAGCATGCCGCCTCTTAAATTATAGTGTACATGCATGTCCCCTCTTAAATTATAGTGTGCATGCATGCCCCTTCTTAAATTATAGTGTACATGCATGTCCCCTCTAAGATTATTGTGTACATGCATGTCCCCTCTTAAATTATAGTGTAAATGCATGTCCCCTCTAAGATTATAGTGTATATGCATGCCCCCTCTTAAATTATAGTGTACGTGCATGCCCCCTCTTAAGTTAGTGTACATGCATGTCCCATCTTAAATGATAGTGTACATGCATGCCACCTCTTAAATTAAAGTGGACATGCATGTCCCTTCTTAAATAATAGTGTACATGCATGCCCCCTCTTAAATTATAGTGTACATGCATGCCCCCTCTTAAATTAAAGTGTACATGCATGTCCCTTCTTAAATAATAGTGTACATGCATGTCCCCTCTTAAATTATAGTGTACATGCATGTCCCCTCTTAAATTATAGTGTACATGCATGCCCGCTCTGAAATTATAGTGTACATGCATGCCCCCTCTTAAATTAAAGTGTACATGCATGTCCCTTCTTAAATAATAGTGTACATGCATGTCCCCTCTTAAATTATAGTGTACGGGCATGTCCCCTCTTAAATTATAGTGTACATGCATGTCCCCTCTTAAATTATTATGTACAAGCATGTCCCCTCTTAAATTATAGTGTACATGCATGCCCCTTCTTAAATTATAGTGTACATGCATGTCCCCTCTTAAATTAAAGTGTACATGCATGCCCCCTCTTAAATTATAGTGCACATGCATGTCCCCTCTTAAATTAGTGTACACGCATGTCCCCACTTAAATTACAGTGTACACGCAGTTCCCCTCTTAGATTAGTGTCCATGCATGCCGCCTCTTAAATTATAGTGTACATGCATGTGCCCTCTTAAATTATAGTGTGCATGCATGCCCCTTCTTAAATTATAGTGTACATGCATTTCCCCTCTTAAATTATAGTGTACATGCATGTCCCCTCTAAGATTATAGTGTACATGCATGTCCCCTCTTAAATTATAGTGTACATGCATGTCCCCTCTAAGATTATAGTGTATATGCATGCCCCCTCTTAAATTATAGTGTACATGCATGTCCCCTTTTAAATTATAGTGTACATGCATGTCCCCTCTTAAATTATATTGTACATGCATGCCCCCTCTTAAATTATAGTGCACATGCATGTCCCCTCTTAAATTAGTGTACATACATGTCACCTCTTAAATTAGCGTACACGCATGTCCCCACTTAAATTATAGTGTACACGCAGGTCCCCTCTTAGATTAGTGTCCATGCATGTCCCCTCTTAAATTAGTGTATATGCATGCCGCCTCTTAAATTATAGTGTACATGCATGTCCCCTCTTAAATTATAGTGTGCATGCATGCCCCTTCTTAAATTATAGTGTACATGCATGTCCCCTCTTAAATTATAGTGTACATGCATGTCCCCTCTTAAATTATAGTGTACATGCATGTCCCCTCTTAAATTATAGTGTACATGCATGTCCCCTCTTAAATTATAGTGTACATGCATGCCCGCTCTTAAATTATAGTGTACATGCATGTCCCCACTTAAATTATAGTGTACATGCATGCCCGCTCTTAAATTATAGTGTACATGCATGTCCCCTCTTAAGTTAGTTTACATGCATGTCCCCTCTTAAATTATAGTGTACATGCATGCCCCCTCTTAAATTAAAGTGTGCATGCATGTCCCCTCTTAAATTATAGTGTGCATGCATGTCCCCTCTTAAGTTAGTGTACATGCATGTCCCCTCTTAAATTATAGTGTACATGCATGCCACCTCTTAAATTATAGTGTTCATGCATGTCCCCTCTTAAATTATAGTGTACATGCATGCCCGCTCTTAAATTATAGTGTACATGCATGTCCCCACTTAAATTAAAGTGTACATGCATGCCCCCTCTTAAATTATAGTGTGCATGCATGAACCCTCTTAAATTATAGTGTGCATGCATGTCCCCTCTTAAATTATAGTGTACATGCATGCCCCCTCTTAAATTATAGTGTACATGCATGCCCGCTCTTAAATTATAGTGTACATGCATGTCCCCACTTAAATTAAAGTGTACATGCATGCCCGCTTTTAAATTATAGTGTACATGCATGTCCCCTCTTAAACTATAGTGTACATGCATGTCCCCTCTTAAATTATAGTGTACATGCATGCCCGCTCTTAAATTATAGTGTACATGCATGTCCCCACTTAAATTAAAGTGTACATGCATGCCCCCTCTTAAATTATAGTGTGCATGCATGTCCCCTCTTAAATTATAGTGTGCATGCATGTCCCCTCTTAAATTATAGTGTACATGCATGCCCCCTCTTAAATTATAGTGTACATGCATGCCCGCTCTTAAATTATAGTGTACATGCATGTCCCCACTTAAATTAAAGTGTACATGCATGCCCGCTTTTAAATTATAGTGTACATGCATGTCCCCTCTTAAATTATAGTGTACATGCATGTCCCCTCTTAAATTATAGTGTACATGCATGCCCACTCTTAAATTATAGTGTACATGCATGTCCCCACTTAAATTATAGTGTACATGCATGCCCGCTCTTAAATTATAGTGTACATGCATGTCCCCTCTTAAATTATAGTGTACATGCATGCCCGCTCTGAAATTATAGTGTACATGCATGCCCCCTCTTAAATTAAAGTGTACATGCATGTCCCTTCTTAAATAATAGTGTACATGCATGTCCCCTCTTAAATTATAGTGTACATGCATGCCCCTTCTTAAATTATAGTGTACATGCATGTCCCCTCTTTAATTATAGTGTACATGCATGTCCCCTCTTAAATTATTATGTACAAGCATGTCCCCTCTTAAATTATAGTGTACATGCATGCCCCTTCTTAAATTATAGTGTCCATGCATGCCCGCTCTTAAATTAAAGTGTACATGCATGCCCCCTCTTAAATTATAGTGTACATGCATGTCCCCTCTTAAATTAAAGTGTACATGCATGCCCCCTCTTAAATTATAGTGCACATGCATGTCCCGTCTTAAATTAGTGTACATACATGTCACCTCTTAAATTAGTGTACACGCATGTCCCCACTTAAATTATAGTGTACACGCAGGTCCCCTCTTAAATTAGTGTATATGCATGCCGCCTCTTAAATTATAGTGTACATGCATGTCCCCTCTTAAATTATAGTGTGCATGCATGCCCCTTCTTAAATTATAGTGTACATGCATGTCCCCTCTAAGATTATAGTGTACATGCATGTCCCCTCTTAAATTATAGTGTAAATGCATGTCCCCTCTAAGATTATAGTGTATATGCATGCCCCCTCTTAAATTATAGTGTACGTGCATGCCCCCTCTTAAGTTAGTGTACATGCATGTCCCATCTTAAATTATAGTGTACATGCATGCCACCTCTTAAATTAAAGTGGACATGCATGTCCCTTCTTAAATAATAGTGTACATGCATGCCCGCTCTGAAATTATAGTGTACATGCATGCCCCCTCTTAAATTAAAGTGTACATGCATGTCCCTTCTTAAATAATAGTGTACATGCATGTCCCCTCTTAAATTATAGTGTACATGCATGCCCCTTCTTAAATTATAGTGTACATGCATGTCCCCTCTTAAATTATAGTGTACATGCATGTCCCCTCTTAAATTATAGTGTACATGCATGTCCCCTCTTAAATTATAGTGTACATGCATGTCCCCTCTTAAATTAAAGTGTACATGCACGCCCCCTCTTAAATTATAGTGTACGGGCATGTCCCCTCTTAAATTATAGTGTACATGCATGTCCCCTCTTAAATTATTATGTACAAGCATGTCCCCTCTTAAATTATAGTGTACATGCATGCCCCTTCTTAAATTATAGTGTACATGCATGTCCCCTCTTAAATTAGTGTACATGCATGTCCCCTCTTAAATTATAGTGTACATGCATGTCCCCTCTTAAATTAAAGTATACATGCATGCCCCCTCTTAAATTATAGTGCACATGCATGTCCCCTCTTAAATTAGTGTACATACATGTCACCTCTTAAATTAGTGTACACACATGTCCCCACTTAAATTATAGTGTACACGCAGGTCCCCTCTTAGATTAGTGTCCATGCATGTCCCCTCTTAAATTAGTGTATATGCATGCCGCCTCTTAAATTATAGTGTACATGCATGTCCCCTCTTAAATTATAGTGTGCATGCATGCCCCTTCTTAAATTATAGTGTACATGCATTTCCCCTCTTAAATTATAGTGTACATGCATGTCCCCTCTAAGATTATACTGTACATGCATGCCCCCTCTTAAATTATAGTGTACTTGCATGTCCCCTCTAAGATTATAGTGTACGTGCATGCCCCCTCTTAAGTTAGTGTACATGCATGTCCCATCTTAAATTATAGTGTACATGCATGCCACCTCTTAAATTAAAGTGGACATGCATGTCCCTTCTTAAATAATAGTGTACATGCATGCCCGCTCTGAAATTATAGTGTACATGCATGCCCCCTCTTAAATTAAAGTGTACATGCATGTCCCTTCTTAAATAATAGTGTACATGCATGTCCCCTCTTAAATTATAGTGTACATGCATGCCCCTTCTTAAATTATAGTGTACATGCATGTCCCCTCTTAAATTATAGTGTACATGCATGTCCCCTCTTAAATTATAGTGTACATGCATGTCCCCTCTTAAATTATAGTGTACATGCATGTCCCCTCTTAAATTAAAGTGTACATGCACGCCCCCTCTTAAATTATAGTGTACGGGCATGTCCCCTCTTAAATTATAGTGTACATGCATGTCCCCTCTTAAATTATTATGTACAAGCATGTCCCCTCTTAAATTATAGTGTACATGCATGCCCCTTCTTAAATTATAGTGTACATGCATGTCCCCTCTTAAATTAGTGTACATGCATGTCCCCTCTTAAATTATAGTGTACATGCATGTCCCCTCTTAAATTAAAGTATACATGCATGCCCCCTCTTAAATTATAGTGCACATGCATGTCCCCTCTTAAATTAGTGTACATACATGTCACCTCTTAAATTAGTGTACACACATGTCCCCACTTAAATTATAGTGTACACGCAGGTCCCCTCTTAGATTAGTGTCCATGCATGTCCCCTCTTAAATTAGTGTATATGCATGCCGCCTCTTAAATTATAGTGTACATGCATGTCCCCTCTTAAATTATAGTGTGCATGCATGCCCCTTCTTAAATTATAGTGTACATGCATTTCCCCTCTTAAATTATAGTGTACATGCATGTCCCCTCTAAGATTATACTGTACATGCATGCCCCCTCTTAAATTATAGTGTACTTGCATGTCCCCTCTAAGATTATAGTGTATATGCATGCCCCCTCTTAAATTATAGTGTACATGCATATCCCCTCTTAAATTATAGTGTACATGCATGTCCCCTTTTAAATTATAGTGTACATGCATGTCCCCTCTTAAATTAGTGTACATACATGTCACCTCATAAATTAGTGTACACGCATGTCCCCACTTAAATTATAGTGTACACGCAGGTCCCCTCTTAGATTAGTGTCCATGCATGTCCCCTCTTAAATTAGTGTATATGCATGCCGCCTCTTAAATTATAGTGTACATGCATGTCCCCTCTTAAATTATAGTGTGCATGCATGCCCCTTCTTAAATTATAGTGTACATGCATGTCCCCTCTTAAATTATAGTGTACATGCATGTCCCCTCTAAGATTATAGTGTACATGCATGTCCCCTCTTAAATTATAGTGTACATGCATGTCCCCTCTAAGATTATAGTGTATATGCATGCCCCCTCTTAAATTATAGTGTACATGCATATCCCCTCTTAAATTATAGTGTACATGCATGTCCCCTTTTAAATTATAGTGTACATGCATGTCCCCTCTTAAATTATAGTGTACATGCATGTCCCCTCTTAAATTATAGTGTACACGCAGGTCCCCTCTTAAATTAGTGTCCATGCATGTCCCCTCTTAAATTAGTGTATATGCATGCCACCTCTTAAATTATAGTGTACATGCATGTCCCCTCTTAAATTATAGTGTGCATGCATGCCCCTTCTTAAATTATAGTGTACATGCATCTCCCCTCTTAAATTATAGTGTACATGCATGTCCCCTCTATGATTATAGTGTACATGCATGTCCCCTCTTAAATTATAGTGTACATGCATGTTCCCTCTAAGATTATAGTGTATATGCATGCCCCCTCTTAAATTATAGTGTACATGCATGCCCCCTCTTAAATTATAGAGTACATGCATGTCCCCTCTAAGATTATAGTGTACATGCATGTCCCCTCTTAAATTATAGAGTACATGCATGTCCCCTCTAAGATTATAGTGTACATGCATGTCCCCTCTTAAATTATAGTGTACATGCATATCCCCTCTTAAATTATAGTGTACATGCATGTCCCCTCTTACGTTAGTGTACATGCATGTCCCCTTTTAAATTAGTGTACATGCATGTCCCCTCTTTAATTATAGTGTACATGCATGTCCCCTCTTAAATTATAGTGTACATGCATGCCCGCTCTTAAATTATAGTGTACATGCATGCCCCTTCTTCAATTATAGTGTACATGCATGTCCCCTCTTAAATTATAGTGTACATGCATGTCCCCTCTTAAATTATAGTTTACATGCATGTCCCCTCCTAAATTATTATAGTGTACATACATGTCCCCTCTTAAATTATAGTGTACATGCATGTCCCCTCTTAAATTATAGTTTACATGCATGTCCCCTCCTAAATTGTAGTGTACATGCATGTCCCCTCTTAAATTATAGTGTACATGCATGTCCCCTATTAGATTAGTGTACATGCATGTCTCCTCTTAAATTATAGTGGACATGCATGACCCCTCTTAAGTTAGTGTACATGCATCTCCCCTCTTAAATTATGGAGTACATGCATGCCCGCTCTTAAATTATAGTGTACATGCATCCCCCACTTAAGTTAGTGTACATGCATGTCCCCTCTTAAATTATAGTGTACATGCATGTCCCCTCTTAGATTATAGTGTACATGCATGTCCCCTCTTAAATTATAGAGTACATGCATGTCCCCTCTTAAATTCTAGTGTACTTGGATGCCCCCTCTTAAATTATAGTGTGCATGCATGTCCCCTCTTAAATTATAGTGTACATGCATGTCCCCTCTTAAATTATAGTGTACGGGCATGTCCCCTCTTAAATTATAGTGTGCATGCATGCCCCCTCTTAAATTATAGTGTACATGCATGTCCCCTCTTAAATTATAGTGTACGTGCATGTCCCCTCTTAAATTATAGTGTACGTGCATGTCCCCTCTTAAATTAAAGTGTACATGCATGTCCCCTCTTAAATTAAAGTGTGCATGCATGCCCCCTCTTAAATTGTAGTGTACATGCATGTCCCCTCTTAAATTATAGTGTACGTGCATGTCCCCTCTTAAATTATAGTGTGCATGCATGTCCCCTCTTAAATTATAGTGTATGCGCATGTCCCCTCTTAAATTATAGTGCACATGCATGTCCCCTCTTAAATTATAGTGTACATGCATGCCGTCTCTTAAATTATAGTGTACATGCATGTCCCCACTTAACTTAAAGTGTACATGCATGCCCGCTTTTAAATTATAGTGTACATGCATGTCCCCTCTTAAATTATAGTGTACATGCATGTCCCCTCTTAAATTATAGTGTACATGCATGCCCGCTCTTAAATTATAGTGTACATGCATGTCCCCACTTAAATTATAGTGTACATGCATGCCCGCTCTTAAATTATAGTGTACATGCATGTCCCCTCTTAAGTTAGTTTACATGCATGTCCCCTCTTAAATTATAGTGTACATGCATGCCCCCTCTTAAATTAAAGTGTGCATGCATGTCCCCTCTTAAATTATAGTGTGCATGCATGTCCCCTCTTAAGTTAGTGTACATGCATGTCCCCTCTTAAATTATAGTGTACATGCATGCCACCTCTTAAATTAAAGTGTACATGCATGTCCCTTCTTAAATAATAGTGTACATGCATGCCCCCTCTTAAATTATAGTGTACATGCATGCCCCCTCTTAAATTAAAGTGTACATGCATGTCCCTTCTTAAATAATAGTGTACATGCATGCCGTCGCTTAAATTATAGTGTACATGCATGTCCCCTCTTAAATTATAGTGTACATGCATGTCCCCTCTTAAATTATAGTGTACATGCATGCCCGCTCTGAAATTATAGTGTACATGCATGCCCCCTCTTAAATTAAAGTGTACATGCATGTCCCTTCTTAAATAATAGTGTACATGCATGTCCCCTCTTAAATTATAGTGTACATGCATGTCCCTTCTTAAATTATAGTGTACATGCATGTCCCCTCTTAAATTATAGTGTACATGCATGTCCCCTCTTAAATTATTATGTACAAGCATGTCCCCTCTTAAATTATAGTGTACATGCATGCCCGCTCTTAAATTAAAGTGTACATGCATGCCCCCTCTTAAATTATAGTGTACATGCATGTCCCCTCTTAAATTAATGTGTACATGCATGCCCCCTCTTAAATTATAGTGCACATGCATGTCCCGTCTTAAATTAGTGTACATACATGTCACCTCTTAAATTAGTGTACACGCATGTCCCCACTTAAATTATAGTGTACACGCAGGTCCCCTCTTAAATTAGTGTCCATGCATGTCCCCTCTTAAATTAGTGTACAAGCATGCCGCCTCTTAAATTATAGTGTACATGCATGTCCCCTCTTCAATTATAGTGTGCATGCATGCCCCTTCTTAAATTATAGTGTACATGCATGTCCCTTCTAAGATTATAGTGTACATGCATGTCCCCTCTTAAATTATAGTGTAAATGCATGTCCCCTCTAAGATTATAGTGTATATGCATGCCCCCTCTTAAATTATAGTGTACGTGCATGCCCCCTCTTAAGTTAGTGTACATGCATGTCCCATCTTAAATTATAGTGTACATGCATGCCACCTCTTAAATTAAAGTGGACATGCATGTCCCTTCTTAAATAATAGTGTACATGCATGCCCCCTCTTAAATTAAAGTGTACATGCATGCCCCCTCTTAAATTAAAGTGTACATGCATGTCCCTTCTTAAATAATAGTGTACATGCATGTCCCCTCTTAAATTATAGTGTACATGCATGTCCCCTCTTAAATTATAGTGTACATGCATGCCCGCTCTGAAATTATAGTGTACATGCATGCCCCCTCTTAAATTAAAGTGTACATGCATGTCCCTTCTTAAATAATAGTGTACATGCATGTCCCCTCTTAAATTATAGTGTACATGCATGCCCCTTCTTAAATTATAGTGTACATGCATGTCCCCTCTTAAATTATAGTGTACATGCATGTCCCCTCTTAAATTATAGTGTACATGCATGTCCCCTCTTAAATTATAGTGTACATGCATGTCCCCTCTTAAATTAAAGTGTACATGCATGCCCCCTCTTAAATTATAGTGCACATGCATGTCCCCTCTTAAATTAGTGTACACGCATGTCCCCACTTAAATTACAGTGTACACGCAGGTCCCCTCTTAGATTAGTGTCCATGCATGTCCCCTCTTAAATTAGTGTATATGCATGCCGCCTCTTAAATTATAGTGTACATGCATGTCCCCTCTTAAATTATAGTGTGCATGCATGCCCCTTCTTAAATTATAGTGTACATGCATTTC
This sequence comes from Scyliorhinus torazame, assembly GCF_047496885.1. Classification (NCBI taxonomy): domain Eukaryota; kingdom Metazoa; phylum Chordata; class Chondrichthyes; order Carcharhiniformes; family Scyliorhinidae; genus Scyliorhinus; species Scyliorhinus torazame. Next base: position 112,658 of record NW_027308251.1, read on the forward strand.
CCCTCTTAAATTATAGTGTACATGCATGTCCCCTCTAAGATTATAGTGTACATGCATGTCCCCTCTTAAATTATAGTGTACATGCATGTCCCCTCTAAGATTATAGTGTATATGCATGCCCCCTCTTAAATTATAGTGTACATGCATATCCCCTCTTAAATTATAGTGTACATGCATGTCCCCTTTTAAATTATAGTGTACATGCATGTCCCCTCTTAAATTATAGTGTACATGCATGCCCCCTCTTAAATTATAGTGCACATGCATGTCCCCTCTTAAATTAGTGTACATACATGTCACCTCTTAAATTAGTGTACACGCATGTCCCCACTTAAATTATAGTGCACACGCAGGTCCCCTCTTAGATTAGTGTCCATGCATGTCCCCTCTTAAATTAGTGTATATGCATGCCGCCTCTTAAATTATAGTGTACATGCATGTCCCCTCTTAAATTATAGTGTGCATGCATGCCCCTTCTTAAATTATAGTGTACATGCATGTCCCCTCTTAAATTATAGTGTACATGCATGTCCCCTCTTAAATTATAGTGTACATGCATGCCCGCTCTTAAATTATAGTGTACATGCATGTCCCCACTTAAATTATAGTGTACATGCATGCCCGCTCTTAAATTATAGTGTACATGCATGTCCCCTCTTAAGTTAGTTTACATGCATGTCCCCTCTTAAATTATAGTGTACATGCATGCCCCCTCTTAAATTAAAGTGTGCATGCATGTCCCCTCTTAAATTATAGTGTGCATGAATGTCCCCTCTTAAGTTAGTGTACATGCATGTCCCCTCTTAAATTATAGTGTACATGCATGCCACCTCTTAAATTATAGTGTACATGCATGTCCCCTCTTAAATTATAGTGTACATGCATGTCCCCTCTTAAATTAAAGTGTGCATGCATGGCCCTCTTAAATTATAGTGTGCATGCATGCCCCCTCTTAAATTACAGTTTACATGCATGTCCCCTCTTAAATTAGTGTACACGCATGTCCCCACTTAAATTATAGTGTACACGCAGGTCCCCTCTTAAATTAGTGTCCATGCATGTCCCCTCTTAAATTAGTGTACAAGCATGCCGCCTCTTAAATTATAGTGTACATGCATGTCCCCTCTTAAATTATAGTGTGCATGCATGCCCCTTCTTAAATTATAGTGTACATGCATGTCCCCTCTAAGATTATTGTGTACATGCATGTCCCCTCTTAAATTATAGTGTAAATGCATGTCCCCTCTAAGATTATAGTGTATATGCATGCCCCCTCTTAAATTATAGTGTACGTGCATGCCCCCTCTTAAGTTAGTGTACATGCATGTCCCATCTTAAATGATAGTGTACATGCATGCCCCCTCTTAAATTAAAGTGTACATGCATGTCCCTTCTTAAATAATAGTGTACATGCATGCCCCCTCTTAAATTATAGTGTACATGCATGTCCCCTCTTAAATTATAGTGTACATGCATGCCCGCTCTGAAATTATAGTGTACATGCATGCCCCCTCTTAAATTAAAGTGTACATGCATGTCCCTTCTTAAATAATAGTGTACATGCATGTCCCCTCTTAAATTATAGTGTACGGGCATGTCCCCTCTTAAATTATAGTGTACATGCATGTCCCCTCTTAAATTATTATGTACAAGCATGTCCCCTCTTAAATTATAGTGTACATGCATGCCCCTTCTTAAATTATAGTGTACATGCATGTCCCCTCTTAAATTATAGTGTGCATGCATGCCCCTTCTTAAATTATAGTGTACATGCATGTCCCCTCTTAAATTATAGTGTACATGCATGTCCCCTCTTAAATTATAGTGTACATGCATGCCCGCTCTTAAATTATAGTGTACATGCATGTCCCCACTTAAATTATAGTGTACATGCATGCCCGCTCTTAAATTATAGTGTACATGCATGTCCCCTCTTAAGTTAGTTTACATGCATGTCCCCTCTTAAATTATAGTGTACATGCATGCCCCCTCTTAAATTAAAGTGTGCATGCATGTCCCCTCTTAAATTATAGTGTGCATGCATGTCCCCTCTTAAGTTAGTGTACATGCATGTCCCCTCTTAAATTATAGTGTACATGCATGCCACCTCTTAAATTATAGTGTACATGCATGTCCCCTCTTAAATTATAGTGTACATGCATGTCCCCTCTTAAATTAAAGTGTGCATGCATGGCCCCTCTTAAATTATAGTGTGCATGCATGCCCCCTCTTAAATTACAGTTTACATGCATGTCCCCTCTTAAATTAGTGTACACGCATGTCCCCACTTAAATTATAGTGTACACGCAGGTCCCCTCTTAAATTAGTGTCCATGCATGTCCCCTCTTAAATTAGTGTACAAGCATGCCGCCTCTTAAATTATAGTGTACATGCATGTCCCCTCTTAAATTATAGTGTGCATGCATGCCCCTTCTTAAATTATAGTGTACATGCATGTCCCCTCTAAGATTATTGTGTACATGCATGTCCCCTCTTAAATTATAGTGTAAATGCATGTCCCCTCTAAGATTATAGTGTATATGCATGCCCCCTCTTAAATTATAGTGTACGTGCATGCCCCCTCTTAAGTTAGTGTACATGCATGTCCCATCTTAAATGATAGTGTACATGCATGCCACCTCTTAAATTAAAGTGGACATGCATGTCCCTTCTTAAATAATAGTGTACATGCATGCCCCCTCTTAAATTATAGTGTACATGCATGCCCCCTCTTAAATTAAAGTGTACATGCATGTCCCTTCTTAAATAATAGTGTACATGCATGTCCCCTCTTAAATTATAGTGTACATGCATGTCCCCTCTTAAATTATAGTGTACATGCATGCCCGCTCTGAAATTATAGTGTACATGCATGCCCCCTCTTAAATTAAAGTGTACATGCATGTCCCTTCTTAAATAATAGTGTACATGCATGTCCCCTCTTAAATTATAGTGTACGGGCATGTCCCCTCTTAAATTATAGTGTACATGCATGTCCCCTCTTAAATTATTATGTACAAGCATGTCCCCTCTTAAATTATAGTGTACATGCATGCCCCTTCTTAAATTATAGTGTACATGCATGACCCCTCTTAAATTAAAGTGTACATGCATGCCCCCTCTTAAATTATAGTGCACATGCATGTCCCCTCTTAAATTAGTGTACACGCATGTCCCCACTTAAATTACAGTGTACACGCAGGTCCCCTCTTAGATTAGTGTCCATGCATGCCGCCTCTTAAATTATAGTGTACATGCATGTGCCCTCTTAAATTATAGTGTGCATGCATGCCCCTTCTTAAATTATAGTGTACATGCATTTCCCCTCTTAAATTATAGTGTACATGCATGTCCCCTCTAAGATTATAGTGTACATGCATGTCCCCTCTTAAATTATAGTGTACATGCATGTCCCCTCTAAGATTATAGTGTATATGCATGCCCCCTCTTAAATTATAGTGTACATGCATGTCCCCTTTTAAATTATAGTGTACATGCATGTCCCCTCTTAAATTATATTGTACATGCATGCCCCCTCTTAAATTATAGTGCACATGCATGTCCCCTCTTAAATTAGTGTACATACATGTCACCTCTTAAATTAGCGTACACGCATGTCCCCACTTAAATTATAGTGTACACGCAGGTCCCCTCTTAGATTAGTGTCCATGCATGTCCCCTCTTAAATTAGTGTATATGCATGCCGCCTCTTAAATTATAGTGTACATGCATGTCCCCTCTTAAATTATAGTGTGCATGCATGCCCCTTCTTAAATTATAGTGTACATGCATGTCCCCTCTTAAATTATAGTGTACATGCATGTCCCCTCTTAAATTATAGTGTACATGCATGTCCCCTCTTAAATTATAGTGTACATGCATGTCCCCTCTTAAATTATAGTGTACATGCATGCCCGCTCTTAAATTATAGTGTACATGCATGTCCCCACTTAAATTATAGTGTACATGCATGCCCGCTCTTAAATTATAGTGTACATGCATGTCCCCTCTTAAGTTAGTTTACATGCATGTCCCCTCTTAAATTATAGTGTACATGCATGCCCCCTCTTAAATTAAAGTGTGCATGCATGTCCCCTCTTAAAGTATAGTGTGCATGCATGTCCCCTCTTAAGTTAGTGTACATGCATGTCCCCTCTTAAATTATAGTGTACATGCATGCCACCTCTTAAATTATAGTGTTCATGCATGTCCCCTCTTAAATTACAGTGTACATGCATGCCCGCTCTTAAATTATAGTGTACATGCATGTCCCCACTTAAATTAAAGTGTACATGCATGCCCCCTCTTAAATTATAGTGTGCATGCATGAACCCTCTTAAATTATAGTGTGCATGCATGTCCCCTCTTAAATTATAGTGTACATGCATGCCCCCTCTTAAATTATAGTGTACATGCATGCCCGCTCTTAAATTATAGTGTACATGCATGTCCCCACTTAAATTAAAGTGTACATGCATGCCCGCTTTTAAATTATAGTGTACATGCATGTCCCCTCTTAAACTATAGTGTACATGCATGTCCCCTCTTAAATTATAGTGTACATGCATGCCCGCTCTTAAATTATAGTGTACATGCATGTCCCCACTTAAATTAAAGTGTACATGCATGCCCCCTCTTAAATTATAGTGTGCATGCATGTCCCCTCTTAAATTATAGTGTGCATGCATGTCCCCTCTTAAATTATAGTGTACATGCATGCCCCCTCTTAAATTATAGTGTACATGCATGCCCGCTCTTAAATTATAGTGTACATGCATGTCCCCACTTAAATTAAAGTGTACATGCATGCCCGCTTTTAAATTATAGTGTACATGCATGTCCCCTCTTAAATTATAGTGTACATGCATGTCCCCTCTTAAATTATAGTGTACATGCATGCCCACTCTTAAATTATAGTGTACATGCATGTCCCCACTTAAATTATAGTGTACATGCATGCCCGCTCTTAAATTATAGTGTACATGCATGTCCCCTCTTAAATTATAGTGTACATGCATGCCCGCTCTGAAATTATAGTGTACATGCATGCCCCCTCTTAAATTAAAGTGTACATGCATGTCCCTTCTTAAATAATAGTGTACATGCATGTCCCCTCTTAAATTATAGTGTACATGCATGCCCCTTCTTAAATTATAGTGTACATGCATGTCCCCTCTTTAATTATAGTGTACATGCATGTCCCCTCTTAAATTATTATGTACAAGCATGTCCCCTCTTAAATTATAGTGTACATGCATGCCCCTTCTTAAATTATAGTGTCCATGCATGCCCGCTCTTAAATTAAAGTGTACATGCATGCCCCCTCTTAAATTATAGTGTACATGCATGTCCCCTCTTAAATTAAAGTGTACATGCATGCCCCCTCTTAAATTATAGTGCACATGCATGTCCCGTCTTAAATTAGTGTACATACATGTCACCTCTTAAATTAGTGTACACGCATGTCCCCACTTAAATTATAGTGTACACGCAGGTCCCCTCTTAAATTAGTGTATATGCATGCCGCCTCTTAAATTATAGTGTACATGCATGTCCCCTCTTAAATTTTAGTGTGCATGCATGCCCCTTCTTAAATTATAGTGTACATGCATGTCCCCTCTAAGATTATAGTGTACATGCATGTCCCCTCTTAAATTATAGTGTAAATGCATGTGCCCTCTAAGATTATAGTGTATATGCATGCCCCCTCTTAAATTATAGTGTACGTGCATGCCCCCTCTTAAGTTAGTGTACATGCATGTCCCATCTTAAATTATAGTGTACATGCATGCCACCTCTTAAATTAAAGTGGACATGCATGTCCCTTCTTAAATAATAGTGTCCATGCATGCCCGCTCTGAAATTATAGTGTACATGCATGCCCCCTCTTAAATTAAAGTGTACATGCATGTCCCTTCTTAAATAATAGTGTACATGCATGTCCCCTCTTAAATTATAGTGTACATGCATGCCCCTTCTTAAATTATAGTGTACATGCATGTCCCCTCTTAAATTATAGTGTACATGCATGTCCCCTCTTAAATTATAGTGTACATGCATGTCCCCTCTTAAATTATAGTGTACATGCATGTCCCCTCTTAAATTAAAGTGTACATGCACGTCCCCTCTTAAATTATAGTGTACGGGCATGTCCCCTCTTAAATTATAGTGTACATGCATGTCCCCTCTTAAATTATTATGTACAAGCATGTCCCCTCTTAAATTATAGTGTACATGCATGCCCCTTCTTAAATTATAGTGTACATGCATGTCCCCTCTTAAATTAGTGTACATGCATGTCCCCTCTTAAATTATAGTGTACATGCATGTCCCCTCTTAAATTAATGTATACATGCATGCCCCCTCTTAAATTATAGTGCACATGCATGTCCCCTCTTAAATTAGTGTACATACATGTCACCTCTTAAATTAGTGTACACACATGTCCCCACTTAAATTATAGTGTACACGCAGGTCCCCTCTTAGATTAGTGTCCATGCATGTCCCCTCTTAAATTAGTGTATATGCATGCCGCCTCTTAAATTATAGTGTACATGCATGTCCCCTCTTAAATTATAGTGTGCATGCATGCCCCTTCTTAAATTATAGTGTACATGCATTTCCCCTCTTAAATTATAGTGTACATGCATGTCCCCTCTAAGATTATACTGTACATGCATGCCCCCTCTTAAATTATAGTGTACTTGCATGTCCCCTCTAAGATTATAGTGTATATGCATGCCCCCTCTTAAATTATAGTGTACATGCATATCCCCTCTTAAATTATAGTGTACATGCATGTCCCCTTTTAAATTATAGTGTACATGCATGTCCCCTCTTAAATTAGTGTACATACATGTCACCTCATAAATTAGTGTACACGCATGTCCCCACTTAAATTATAGTGTACACGCAGGTCCCTTCTTAGATTAGTGTCCATGCATGTCCCCTCTTAAATTAGTGTATATGCATGCCGCCTCTTAAATTATAGTATACATGCATGTCCCCTCTTAAATTATAGTGTGCATGCATGCCCCTTCTTAAATTATAGTGTACATGCATGTCCCCTCTTAAATTATAGTGTACATGCATGTCCCCTCTAAGATTATAGTGTACATGCATGTCCCCTCTTAAATTATAGTGTACATGCATGTCCCCTCTAAGATTATAGTGTATATGCATGCCCCCTCTTAAATTATAGTGTACATGCATATCCCCTCTTAAATTATAGTGTACATGCATGTCCCCTTTTAAATTATAGTGTACATGCATGTCCCCTCTTAAATTATAGTGTACATGCATGTCCCCTCTTAAATTATAGTGTACACGCAGGTCCCCTCTTAAATTAGTGTCCATGCATGTCCCCTCTTAAATTAGTGTATATGCATGCCACCTCTTAAATTATAGTGTACATGCATGTCCCCTCTTAAATTATAGTGTGCATGCATGCCCCTTCTTAAATTATAGTGTACATGCATCTCCCCTCTTAAATTATAGTGTACATGCATGTCCCCTCTATGATTATAGTGTACATGCATGTCCCCTCTTAAATTATAGTGTACATGCATGTTCCCTCTAAGATTATAGTGTATATGCATGCCCCCTCTTAAATTATAGTGTACATGCATGCCCCCTCTTAAATTATAGAGTACATGCATGTCCCCTCTAAGATTATAGTGTACATGCATGTCCCCTCTTAAATTATAGAGTACATGCATGTCCCCTCTAAGATTATAGTGTACATGCATGTCCCCTCTTAAATTATAGTGTACATGCATATCCCCTCTTAAATTATAGTGTACATGCATGTCCCCTCTTACGTTAGTGTACATGCATGTCCCCTTTTAAATTAGTGTACATGCATGTCCCCTCTTTAATTATAGTGTACATGCATGTCCCCTCTTAAATTATAGTGTACATGCATGCCCGCTCTTAAATTATAGTGTACATGCATGCCCCTTCTTCAATTATAGTGTACATGCATGTCCCCTCTTAAATTATAGTGTACATGCATGCCACCTCTTAAATTATAGTGTTCATGCATGTCCCCTCTTAAATTATAGTGTACATGCATGCCCGCTCTTAAATTATAGTGTACATGCATGTCCCCACTTAAATTAAAGTGTACATGCATGCCCCCTCTTAAATTATAGTGTGCATGCATGAACCCTCTTAAATTATAGTGTGCATGCATGTCCCCTCTTAAATTATAGTGTACATGCATGCCCCCTCTTAAATTATAGTGTACATGCATGCCCGCTCTTAAATTATAGTGTACATGCATGTCCCCACTTAAATTAAAGTGTACATGCATGCCCGCTTTTAAATTATAATGTACATGCATGTCCCCTCTTAAACTATAGTGTACATGCATGTCCCCTCTTAAATTATAGTGTACATGCATGCCCGCTCTTAAATTATAGTGTACATGCATGTCCCCTCTTAAATTAAAGTGTACATGCATGCCCCCTCTTAAATTATAGTGTGCATGCATGTCCCCTCTTAAATTATAGTGTGCATGCATGTCCCCTCTTAAATTATAGTGTACATGCATGCCCCCTCTTAAATTATAGTGTACATGCATGCCCGCTCTTAAATTATAGTGTACATGCATGTCCCCACTTAAATTAAAGTGTACATGCATGCCCGCTTTTAAATTATAGTGTACATGCATGTCCCCTCTTAAATTATAGTGTACATGCATGTCCCCTCTTAAATTATAGTGTACATGCATGCCCACTCTTAAATTATAGTGTACATGCATGTCCCCACTTAAATTATAGTGTACATGCATGCCCGCTCTTAAATTATAGTGTACATGCATGTCCCCTCTTAAATTATAGTGTACATGCATGCCCGCTCTGAAATTATAGTGTACATGCATGCCCCCTCTTAAATTAAAGTGTACATGCATGTCCCTTCTTAAATAATAGTGTACATGCATGTCCCCTCTTAAATTATAGTGTACATGCATGCCCCTTCTTAAATTATAGTGTACATGCATGTCCCCTCTTTAATTATAGTGTACATGCATGTCCCCTCTTAAATTATTATGTACAAGCATGTCCCCTCTTAAATTATAGTGTACATGCATGCCCCTTCTTAAATTATAGTGTCCATGCATGCCCGCTCTTAAATTAAAGTGTACATGCATGCCCCCTCTTAAATTATAGTGTACATGCATGTCCCCTCTTAAATTAAAGTGTACATGCATGCCCCCTCTTAAATTATAGTGCACATGCATGTCCCGTCTTAAATTAGTGTACATACATGTCACCTCTTAAATTAGTGTACACGCATGTCCCCACTTAAATTATAGTGTACACGCAGGTCCCCTCTTAAATTAGTGTATATGCATGCCGCCTCTTAAATTATAGTGTACATGCATGTCCCCTCTTAAATTTTAGTGTGCATGCATGCCCCTTCTTAAATTATAGTGTACATGCATGTCCCCTCTAAGATTATAGTGTACATGCATGTCCCCTCTTAAATTATAGTGTAAATGCATGTCCCCTCTAAGATTATAGTGTATATGCATGCCCCCTCTTAAATTATAGTGTACGTGCATGCCCCCTCTTAAGTTAGTGTACATGCATGTCCCATCTTAAATTATAGTGTACATGCATGCCACCTCTTAAATTAAAGTGGACATGCATGTCCCTTCTTAAATAATAGTGTACATGCATGCCCGCTCTGAAATTATAGTGTACATGCATGTCCCCTCTTAAATTATAGTGTGCATGCATGCCCCTTCTTAAATTATAGTGTACATGCATTTCCCCTCTTAAATTATAGTGTACATGCATGTCCCCTCTAAGATTATACTGTACATGCATGCCCCCTCTTAAATTATAGTGTACTTGCATGTCCCCTCTAAGATTATAGTGTATATGCATGCCCCCTCTTAAATTATAGTGTACATGCATATCCCCTCTTAAATTATAGTGTACATGCATGTCCCCTTTTAAATTATAGTGTACATGCATGTCCCCTCTTAAATTAGTGTACATACATGTCACCTCATAAATTAGTGTACACGCATGTCCCCACTTAAATTATAGTGTACACGCAGGTCCCTTCTTAGATTAGTGTCCATGCATGTCCCCTCTTAAATTAGTGTATATGCATGCCGCCTCTTAAATTATAGTGTACATGCATGTCCCCTCTTAAATTATAGTGTGCATGCATGCCCCTTCTTAAATTATAGTGTACATGCATGTCCCCTCTTAAATTATAGTGTACATGCATGTCCCCTCTAAGATTATAGTGTACATGCATGTCCCCTCTTAAATTATAGTGTACATGCATGTCCCCTCTAAGATTATAGTGTATATGCATGCCCCCTCTTAAATTATAGTGTACATGCATATCCCCTCTTAAATTATAGTGTACATGCATGTCCCCTTTTAAATTATAGTGTACATGCATGTCCCCTCTTAAATTATAGTGTACATGCATGTCCCCTCTTAAATTATAGTGTACACGCAGGTCCCCTCTTAAATTAGTGTCCATGCATGTCCCCTCTTAAATTAGTGTATATGCATGCCACCTCTTAAATTATAGTGTACATGCATGTCCCCTCTTAAATTATAGTGTGCATGCATGCCCCTTCTTAAATTATAGTGTACATGCATCTCCCCTCTTAAATTATAGTGTACATGCATGTCCCCTCTATGATTATAGTGTACATGCATGTCCCCTCTTAAATTATAGTGTACATGCATGTTCCCTCTAAGATTATAGTGTATATGCATGCCCCCTCTTAAATTATAGTGTACATGCATGCCCCCTCTTAAATTATAGAGTACATGCATGTCCCCTCTAAGATTATAGTGTACATGCATGTCCCCTCTTAAATTATAGAGTACATGCATGTCCCCTCTAAGATTATAGTGTACATGCATGTCCCCTCTTAAATTATAGTGTACATGCATATCCCCTCTTAAATTATAGTGTACATGCATGTCCCCTCTTACGTTAGTGTACATGCATGTCCCCTTTTAAATTAGTGTACATGCATGTCCCCTCTTTAATTATAGTGTACATGCATGTCCCCTCTTAAATTATAGTGTACATGCATGCCCGCTCTTAAATTATAGTGTACATGCATGCCCCTTCTTCAATTATAGTGTACATGCATGTCCCCTCTTAAATTATAGTGTACATGCATGCCACCTCTTAAATTATAGTGTTCATGCATGTCCCCTCTTAAATTATAGTGTACATGCATGCCCGCTCTTAAATTATAGTGTACATGCATGTCCCCACTTAAATTAAAGTGTACATGCATGCCCCCTCTTAAATTATAGTGTGCATGCATGAACCCTCTTAAATTATAGTGTGCATGCATGTCCCCTCTTAAATTATAGTGTACATGCATGCCCCCTCTTAAATTATAGTGTACATGCATGCCCGCTCTTAAATTATAGTGTACATGCATGTCCCCACTTAAATTAAAGTGTACATGCATGCCCGCTTTTAAATTATAATGTACATGCATGTCCCCTCTTAAACTATAGTGTACATGCATGTCCCCTCTTAAATTATAGTGTACATGCATGCCCGCTCTTAAATTATAGTGTACATGCATGTCCCCTCTTAAATTAAAGTGTACATGCATGCCCCCTCTTAAATTATAGTGTGCATGCATGTCCCCTCTTAAATTATAGTGTGCATGCATGTCCCCTCTTAAATTATAGTGTACATGCATGCCCCCTCTTAAATTATAGTGTACATGCATGCCCGCTCTTAAATTATAGTGTACATGCATGTCCCCACTTAAATTAAAGTGTACATGCATGCCCGCTTTTAAATTATAGTGTACATGCATGTCCCCTCTTAAATTATAGTGTACATGCATGTCCCCTCTTAAATTATAGTGTACATGCATGCCCACTCTTAAATTATAGTGTACATGCATGTCCCCACTTAAATTATAGTGTACATGCATGCCCGCTCTTAAATTATAGTGTACATGCATGTCCCCTCTTAAATTATAGTGTACATGCATGCCCGCTCTGAAATTATAGTGTACATGCATGCCCCCTCTTAAATTAAAGTGTACATGCATGTCCCTTCTTAAATAATAGTGTACATGCATGTCCCCTCTTAAATTATAGTGTACATGCATGCCCCTTCTTAAATTATAGTGTACATGCATGTCCCCTCTTTAATTATAGTGTACATGCATGTCCCCTCTTAAATTATTATGTACAAGCATGTCCCCTCTTAAATTATAGTGTACATGCATGCCCCTTCTTAAATTATAGTGTCCATGCATGCCCGCTCTTAAATTAAAGTGTACATGCATGCCCCCTCTTAAATTATAGTGTACATGCATGTCCCCTCTTAAATTAAAGTGTACATGCATGCCCCCTCTTAAATTATAGTGCACATGCATGTCCCGTCTTAAATTAGTGTACATACATGTCACCTCTTAAATTAGTGTACACGCATGTCCCCACTTAAATTATAGTGTACACGCAGGTCCCCTCTTAAATTAGTGTATATGCATGCCGCCTCTTAAATTATAGTGTACATGCATGTCCCCTCTTAAATTTTAGTGTGCATGCATGCCCCTTCTTAAATTATAGTGTACATGCATGTCCCCTCTAAGATTATAGTGTACATGCATGTCCCCTCTTAAATTATAGTGTAAATGCATGTCCCCTCTAAGATTATAGTGTATATGCATGCCCCCTCTTAAATTATAGTGTACGTGCATGCCCCCTCTTAAGTTAGTGTACATGCATGTCCCATCTTAAATTATAGTGTACATGCATGCCACCTCTTAAATTAAAGTGGACATGCATGTCCCTTCTTAAATAATAGTGTACATGCATGCCCGCTCTGAAATTATAGTGTACATGCATGCCCCCTCTTAAATTAAAGTGTACATGCATGTCCCTTCTTAAATAATAGTGTACATGCATGTCCCCTCTTAAATTATAGTGTACATGCATGCCCCTTCTTAAATTATAGTGTACATGCATGTCCCCTCTTAAATTATAGTGTACATGCATGTCCCCTCTTAAATTATAGTGTACATGCATGTCCCCTCTTAAATTATAGTGTACATGCATGTCCCCTCTTAAATTAAAGTGTACATGCACGTCCCCTCTTAAATTATAGTGTACGGGCATGTCCCCTCTTAAATTATAGTGTACATGCATGTCCCCTCTTAAATTATTATGTACAAGCATGTCCCCTCTTAAATTATAGTGTACATGCATGCCCCTTCTTAAATTATAGTGTACATGCATGTCCCCTCTTAAATTAGTGTACATGCATGTCCCCTCTTAAATTATAGTGTACATGCATGTCCCCTCTTAAATTAAAGTATACATGCATGCCCCCTCTTAAATTATAGTGCACATGCATGTCCCCTCTTAAATTAGTGTACATACATGTCACCTCTTAAATTAGTGTACACACATGTCCCCACTTAAATTATAGTGTACACGCAGGTCCCCTCTTAGATTAGTGTCCATGCATGTCCCCTCTTAAATTAGTGTATATGCATGCCGCCTCTTAAATTATAGTGTACATGCATGTCCCCTCTTAAATTATAGTGTGCATGCATGCCCCTTCTTAAATTATAGTGTACATGCATTTCCCCTCTTAAATTATAGTGTACATGCATGTCCCCTCTAAGATTATACTGTACATGCATGCCCCCTCTTAAATTATAGTGTACTTGCATGTCCCCTCTAAGATTATAGTGTATATGCATGCCCCCTCTTAAATTATAGTGTACATGCATATCCCCTCTTAAATTATAGTGTACATGCATGTCCCCTTTTAAATTATAGTGTACATGCATGTCCCCTCTTAAATTAGTGTACATACATGTCACCTCATAAATTAGTGTACACGCATGTCCCCACTTAAATTATAGTGTACACGCAGGTCCCTTCTTAGATTAGTGTCCATGCATGTCCCCTCTTAAATTAGTGTATATGCATGCCGCCTCTTAAATTATAGTGTACATGCATGTCCCCTCTTAAATTATAGTGTGCATGCATGCCCCTTCTTAAATTATAGTGTACATGCATGTCCCCTCTTAAATTATAGTGTACATGCATGTCCCCTCTAAGATTATAGTGTACATGCATGTCCCCTCTTAAATTATAGTGTACATGCATGTCCCCTCTAAGATTATAGTGTATATGCATGCCCCCTCTTAAATTATAGTGTACATGCATATCCCCTCTTAAATTATAGTGTACATGCATGTCCCCTTTTAAATTATAGTGTACATGCATGTCCCCTCTTAAATTATAGTGTACATGCATGTCCCCTCTTAAATTATAGTGTACACGCAGGTCCCCTCTTAAATTAGTGTCCATGCATGTCCCCTCTTAAATTAGTGTATATGCATGCCACCTCTTAAATTATAGTGTACATGCATGTCCCCTCTTAAATTATAGTGTGCATGCATGCCCCTTCTTAAATTATAGTGTACATGCATCTCCCCTCTTAAATTATAGTGTACATGCATGTCCCCTCTATGATTATAGTGTACATGCATGTCCCCTCTTAAATTATAGTGTACATGCATGTTCCCTCTAAGATTATAGTGTATATGCATGCCCCCTCTTAAATTATAGTGTACATGCATGCCCCCTCTTAAATTATAGAGTACATGCATGTCCCCTCTAAGATTATAGTGTACATGCATGTCCCCTCTTAAATTATAGAGTACATGCATGTCCCCTCTAAGATTATAGTGTACATGCATGTCCCCTCTTAAATTATAGTGTACATGCATATCCCCTCTTAAATTATAGTGTACATGCATGTCCCCTCTTACGTTAGTGTACATGCATGTCCCCTTTTAAATTAGTGTACATGCATGTCCCCTCTTTAATTATAGTGTACATGCATGTCCCCTCTTAAATTATAGTGTACATGCATGCCCGCTCTTAAATTATAGTGTACATGCATGCCCCTTCTTCAATTATAGTGTACATGCATGTCCCCTCTTAAATTATAGTGTACATGCATGTCCCCTCTTAAATTATAGTTTACATGCATGTCCCCTCCTAAATTATTATAGTGTACATGCATGTCCCCTCTTAAATTATAGTGTACATGCATGTCCCCTCTTAAATTATAGTTTACATGCATGTCCCCTCCTAAATTGTAGTGTACATGCATGTCCCCTCTTAAATTATAGTGTACATGCATGTCCCCTATTAGATTAGTGTACATGCATGTCTCCTCTTAAATTATAGTGGACATGCATGACCCCTCTTAAGTTAGTGTACATGCATCTCCCCTCTTAAATTATGGAGTACATGCATGCCCGCTCTTAAATTATAGTGTACATGCATCCCCCTCTTAAGTTAGTGTACATGCATGTCCCCTCTTAAATTATAGTGTACATGCATGTCCCCTCTTAGATTATAGTGTACATGCATGTCCCCTCTTAAATTATAGAGTACATGCATGTCCCCTCTTAAATTCTAGTGTACTTGGATGCCCCCTCTTAAATTATAGTGTGCATGCATGTCCCCTCTTAAATTATAGTGTATATGCATGTCCCCTCTTAAATTATAGTGTACGGGCATGTCCCCTCTTAAATTATAGTGTACATGCATGCCCCTTCTTAAATTATAGTGTACATGCATGTCCCCTCTTAAATTATAGTGTACATGCATGTCCCCTCTTAAATTGGAGTGTACATGCATGTCCCCTCTTAAATTATAGTGTACATAAGAACTAGGAGCAGGAGTAGGCCATCTGGCCCCTCGAGCCTGCTCCACCATTCAATGAGATCATGGCTGATCTTTTGTGGACTCAGCTCCACTTTCTGGCCTGAACACCATAACCTTAATCCCTTTATTCTTCAAAAAACTATCTATCTTTATCTTAAAAACATTAAATGAAGGAGCCTCTACTGCTCCACTGGGCAAGGAATTCCATAGATTCACAACCCTTTGGGTGAAGAAGTTCCTCCTAAACTCAGTCCTAAATCTACTTCCCCTTATTTTGAGGCTATGCCTCCTAGTTCTGCTTTCACCCGCCAGTGGAAACAAACTGCCCGCATCTATATCTATTCCCTCATAATCTTTTTGTTTCTATAAGATCCCCCCTATCCTTCTAAATTCCAACGAGTACAGTCCCAGTCTACTCAACCTCTCCTCGTAATCCAACCCCTTCAGCTCTGGGGTTAACCTAGTGAATCTCCTCTGCACACCCTCCAGTGCCAGTACGTCCTTTCTCAAGTAAGGAGACCAAAACTGAACACAATACTCCAGGTGTGGCCTCACTAACACCTTATACAATTGCAGCATAACCTCCCTAGTCTTAAACTCCATCCCTCTAGCAATGAAGGATAAAATTCCATTTGCCTTCTTAATCACCTGTTGCACCTGTAAACCAACTTTTTGCGACTCATGCACTAGCACACCCAGGTCTCTCTGCACAGCAACATGTTTTAATATTTTATCTTTTAAATAATAATCCCTTTTGCTGTTATTCCTATCAAAATGGATAACCTCATATTTGTCAACATTGTATTCCATCTGCCAGACCCTAGCCCATTCACTTAGCCTATCCAGATCCCTCTGCAGACTTCCAGTATCCTCTGCACTTTTTGCTTTACCACTTATCTTAGTGTCGTCTGCAAACTTGGACACATTGCCCTTGGTCCCCAACTCCAAATCATCTATGTAAATTGTGAACAGTTGTGGGCCCAACACTGATCCCTGAGGGACACCACTAGCCACTGATTGCCAACCAGAGAAACACCCATTAATCCCCACTCTTTGCTTTCTATTAATTAACCAATCCTCTATCCATGCGACTACTTTCCCCTTAATGCCATGCATCTTTATCTTATGCAGCAACCTTTTGTGTGGCACCTTGTCAAAGGCTTGTTCCCTCTTAAATTATAGTGTACATGCATGCCCCCTCTTTCATTGGCCCCAGCTAGTTTAACCCCCCTATTCTCGCTACTTTGTGAATATGCAGTGTTGTTACTCTGTGTTTGACGCTGTCTCCATCACTTTATATCAATATAACTGTGTCTCTTTCACTCCGTCTCTCTTTCCCAGCCTATTTCCCAGTCTCTCTCTGTGTTTTTAATTTTTTTTAAATAATCTTTATTGTCACATGTAGGCTTACATTAGCACTGCAATGATGTGATTGTGAAAAGCCCCCAGTCGCTCAGTATCGGTTACTCTAATAGTTTGGGTATCACTGTGTCTTACTCTGATTCTGCCTCAGTGTTGCTCTCTCTTCAAACCTGTTTCCATGTCTTGATTTGCGTTTCTCACCCTCAATCTCTCCGGACTCGTCTCTTACTCTTTCACCCTCCCTCCATCCCACCCTCCCTCTCTGTTCCCCCCTCTCTCTCCTCCACTCCTACTCTATCCCTGTCTATGGAAATCTCTCTCACTGTTTCCATAACACTTTGTGAAACAAAGCAACAGCAGCTGGACCATTCAGCCCCTCTAGCTTCCTCCACCATTCTCTCGGTATCTGTCTCTCACTCTCCCTCCCTGGCTCTCTCTGACTCGCGCTCTGTCTCTCTATCTTGGTCTCTCTCTCCATCTGTCTCTCACTCTGTTTCTCGATCGCACCCTGTCTCTCCCTATCTCTCTCTGTACTCTGGCGCTCTGTCTCTCTCTTTCCCTGCCCGTCTCTATCTCTCTATCTCATTCTGCCTCTTTCTCTATCTGTCTCTCTATCTCTCCGTGTCTCAATCTCACTCTCTCTTTCTCTGCCTCACTGTGTATGTGTGTTTCTCTCTATCACTGTCTCTCTCTCTGTGTTTCGCTCAGTCTCTCCCTCTCTCTCTCTATCTCTGCGTCTCTGTCTGTCTGTCTCTCTCTCTCTGTCTCCCTCTCTCTCTGTCTCTATCTTTCTCTCTCTGTCTATCTCTGCGTCTGTCTGTCTGTCTCTCTCTGTCTCCCGCTCTCTGTCTCTCTCACTCTGTCTCCCTCTCTCTCTGTCCTATCTACCTCTCTCTGTCTATCTCTGCGTCTCTGTCTGTCTGTCTGTCTCCCTCTCTCTCTGTCTCTATCTTTCTCTCTCTGTCTATTTCTGCGTCTGTCTCTCTCTCTGTCCTATCTACCTCTCTCTGTCTGTCTCTCTCTCACTCTGTCTCCCTCTCTCCTATCTACCTCTCTCTGTCTATCTCTGCGCCTGTCTGTCTGTCTCTCTCTGTCTCCCTCTCTCTGTCTCTCTCACTCTGTCTCCCTCTCTCTCTGTCCTATCTACCTCACTCTGTCTATCTCTGCATCTCTCTCTGTCTGTGTCTCTATGTCTCTCTCACTCTATTTCTCCCTCTCTGCGTCTCTATCTCTGTCTCTTTGTGTGTTTCGGCTCCCTCTCTCTGCCTCTCTCGCACTCTCTCTGCATCTCTCTCCCTCTGTCTATCTCTGTGTGTCTCTCTCTCCCTAACTTTCTCTCTGCCTCTTTGTGTCTATCTCTCTCCCTCCGTCTCTCTCTCCCTCCCTCCCCCTCCCTCTCTTTGTCTCTCCCTCTTTCTATCTCTCCCTCTCCCTTTGTCTCTATCTCTCTGTCCCTCCCTCTCTCTGTACCTCCCTCCCTCTGTCTCTCACTCCCTCTCTTTGTCTCAACCTCTCCCTCTCTCTTTCTATCTCTGTCCCTCCCTCCCTCCCTCCCTCTCTCCCTCTCTCTGTCTCTCTCCCCCTCTCTCTATCTCTCCCCCTCTCTCTATCTCTCCCTCTCTCTTTGTCTCTATCTCTCTGTCCCTCCCTCTCTCTGTGTGTCCCTCCCTCTCTCTCTATCCCTCTCTCTTTGTCTCTATCTGTCCCTCCCTCTCTCTGTGTCTCTCCCTCTCTCTTTCTCTGTATCTCTCTGTCCCTCCCTCTCTCTCTGTCCCTCCCTCTCTCTGTGTCTCTCCCTCTCTCTGTCTCTCTCTATCTCTCCCTCTCTCTTTGTCTCTACCTGTCCCTCCCTCTCTCTGTGTCTCTCCCTCCCTCTCTCTGTCTCTCCCTCCCTCTCTCTGTCTCTCCCTCCCCCCCCCCTCCCTCTCTCTGTCTCTCCCTCCCCCCCCCCTCCCTCTCTCTGTGTCTCTCCCTCTCTCTTTGTCCCTCCCTCTCTGTCCCTCCCTCTCTCTATCTCTCCCTCTCTCTTTCTCTGTATCTCTCTGTCCCTCCCTCCCTCCCTCTCTCTCTCTATCTCTCCCTCTCCCACCCTCCCTCTCTCTGTGTTCAGGCCGCGGGGATCAGGCGGGGCCGGATGGGAATCTGCAAACTGTCGGAGCTGATCCGGGATCGCGCCGGGACCGCGATCACCAATAAAACCATCCACGCGTATGAAGGTGAGAGAGAGGGAATGTGGGAGGGAGAGAGAGAGAGGAATTGTGGGAGGGAGAGAGAGAGGGAATGTGGGAGGGAGAGAGAGAGAGAGAGGGAATGTGGGAGGGAGAGAGAGGGAGTGTGGGAGGGAGAGAGAGAGAGGAATTGTGGGAGGGAGAGAGAGAGGGAATGTGGGAGGGAGAGAGAGAGAGAGAGGGAATGTGGGAGGGAGAGAGAGGGAGTGTGGGAGGGAGAGAGAGAGAGGGAATGTGGGAGGGAGAGAGAGAGGGAATGTGGGAGGGAGAGAGAGAGAGAGGGAATGTGGGAGGGAGAGAGAGAGAGGGAATGTGGGAGGGAATGAGAGAGAGGGAATGTGGGAGGGAGAGAGAGAGGGAATGTGGGAGGGAGAGAGAGAGAGAGGAAATGTGGGAGGGAGAGAGGGAATGTGGGAGGGAGTGAGAGAGAGGGAATGTGGGAGGGAGAGAGAGAGGGAATGTGGGAGGGAGAGGGAGAGAGAGAGGGAATGTGGGAGGGAGAGAGAGAGAGGGAATGTGGGAGGGAGAGAGAGGGAATGTGGGAGGGAGTGAGAGAGAGGGAATGTGGGAGGGAGAGAGAGGGAATGTGGGAGGGAGAGAGAGAGGGATTGTGGGAGGGAGAGAGAGAGAGAGGTAATGTGGGAGGGAGAGAGAGGGAATGTGGGAGGGAGAGAGAGAGAGAGGGAATGTGGGAGGGAGAGAGAGGGAATGTGGGAGGGACAGAGAGAGGGAATGTGGGAGGGAGAGAGTGGGAATGTGGGAGGGAGAGAGAGAGTGAATGTGGGAGGGAGAGAGAGAGAGAGGGAATGTGGGAGGGAGAGAGAGAGGGAATGTGGGAGGGAGAGAGAGGGAATGTGGGAGGGAGTGAGTGAGAGAGGGAATGTTGGAGGGAGAGGGAATGTGGGAGGGAGAGAGAGGGTATGTGGGAGGAAGAGAGGGAATGTGGAGGGAGAGAGAGAGAGGGAATGTGGGAGGGAGAGAGAGAGAGAGGGAATGTGGGAGGGAGAGAGAGGGAGAGAGGGAATGTGGGAGGGAGAGAGAGGGAATGTGGGAGAGAGAGGGAATGTGGGAGGGAGAGAGAGGGAATGTGGGAGGGAGAGAGAGTGAATGTGGGAGGGAGAGAGAGAGTGAATGTGGGAGGGAGAGAGAGTGAATGTGGGAGGGAGAGAGAGAGGGAATGTGGGATGGAGAGAGGGGGAATGTGAGAGGGAGAGAGGGAATGTGGGAGGGAGAGAGAGAGGGAATGAGAGAGGGAATGTGGGAGGCAGAGAGAGAGAGGGAATGTGGGAGAGAGAGAGAGAGGGAATCGGAGAGGGAGAGAGGGATTTTGGGAGGAAGACAGGGAGGGAATGTGGGAGAGAGGGAGAGAGAGGGAAAGTGGGAGGGAGAGGGAATGTGGGAGGGAGAGGGAATGTGGGAGGGAGAGAGGGAATGTGGGAGGGAGAGAGGGAGGGAATGTGGGAGGAAGAGAGAGGGAATGTGGGAGTGAGAGAGAGGGAATGTGGGAGGGAGAGAGAGAGAGGGAATGTGGGAGGGAGAGGGAAAGAGGAAATGTGGGAGGGAGAGGGAGAGAGGGATTGTGGGAGGGAGAGAGAGAGGAAATGTGGGAGGGAGAGAGAAGGAATGTGGGAGGCAGTGAGAGGGAATGTGGGAGGGAGAGAGAATGTGGGAGGGAGAGAGAGAGGGAATGTGGGAGGGAGAGAGGGAATGTGGGAGGGAGAGGGCGAGAGGGAATGTGGGAGGAAGAGAGAGGGGGAATGTGGGAGGGAGAGAGAGAGGAATGTGGGAGGGAGAGATAGGGAATGTGGGAGTGAGAGAGAGAGAGGGTATGTTGGAGGGAGAGGGAAAGAGGGAATGTGGGAGGGAGAGGGAAAGAGGGAATGTGGGAGGGAGAGAGAGAGGGAATGTGGGAGGGACAGTGGGAATGTGGGAGGCAGAGAGAGAGAGGGAATGTGGGAGGGAGAGAGAGGGAATGTGGGAGGGAGAGAGGGAATGTGGGAGGGAGAGGGAGAGAGGGAATGTGGGAGGGAGAGAGAGAGACTGTAGGAGGGAGAGAGAGAGAGAGGGAATGGGAGGTAGAGAGGGAATGTGGGAGGGAGAGAGAGAGAGGGAATGTGGGAGAGAGAGAGGGAATTTGGGAGGGAGAGGAAAGAGGGAATGTGGGAGGGAGAGGGAATGTGGGAGAGTGAGAGAGAGAGGGAAAGGGAATGTGGGAGGGAGAGGGAGAGAAGGAATGTGGGAGGGAGAGAGGGAATGTGGGAGGGAAAGAGAGAGGGAATATGGGAGGCAGAGAGAGAGAGGGAATGTGGAGGGAGAGAGAGAGGGAATGTGGGAGGGAGAGAGAGGGAATGTGGGAGGGAGAGAGAGAGAGGGAATGTGAGAGGGAGAGATAGGGAATGTGGGAGGGAGAGAGAGAGAGCGAATGTGGGAGGGAGAGAGATGGAATGTGGGAGGAAGAGAGAGAGAGGGGGAATGTGGGAGGGAGAGAGAGGGAATGTGGGAGGAAGAGAGAGAGAGAGGGAACGTGGGAGGGAGTGAGAGAGGGAACGTGGGAGGGAGTGAGAGAGGGAATGTGGGAGGGAGAGAGAGAGGGAATGTGGGAGGGAGAGAGGAATGTGGGAGGGGGAGGGAGAGAGGGAATGTGGGAGGGAGAGAGAGGGACTGTAGGAGGGAGAGAGAGAGAGGGAATGGGAGGTAGAGAGGGAATGTGGGAGAGAGGGAATGTGGGGGAGAGAGAGGGAATGTGGGAGGGAGAGAGAGGAATGTGGGAGAGAGAGAGAGAGGGATGTGGGAGAGAGAGAGAGAGAGGGAATGTGGGAGAGAGAGAGGGAATGGGAGAGAGAGAGAGAGAGGGAATGTGGGTGGGAGAGAGAGGGAATGTGGGTGGGGAGAGAGAGAGGGAATGTGGGTGGGAGGGAGAGCGAGGGACTGGGAGAGAGAGGGAGAGAGGGAATGTGGGAGAGAGAGAGAGAGGTGGGGAATGTGGGAGAGAGGGAATGTGGGAGAGAGAGAGAGGGAATGTGGGAGAGGGAGAGAGGGAATGTGGGAGAGAGAGAGGGACTGGGAGAGAGGGAGAGAGGGAATGTGGGAGAGAGAGAGAGAGGTGGGGAATGTGGGAGAGAGAGAGAGGGAATGTGGGAGAGAGAGAGGGAATGTGGGAGAGAGAGAGAGAGGGAATGTGGGAGAGAGAAAGAGAGGGAATGTGGGAGAGAGAGAGGGAATGGGAGAGAGAGAGAGAGAGAGGGAATGTGGGTGGGAGAGAGAGAGGGAATGTGGGTGGGAGAGAGAGAGGGAATGTGGGTGGGAGAGAGACAGGGAATGTGGGAGGGAGAGAGAGGGGGAATGGGGGAGGGAGAGAGGGAATGGGGGAGGGAGAGAGAGAGGGGGGGAATGGGGGAGAGAGAGAGGGAATGTGGGAGGGAGAGAGACAGAGGGAATGTGGGAGGGAGAGAGGGAATGTGGGAGAGGGAATGAGGGAGAGAGAGGGAATGTGGGAGGGAGAGAGGGAGGGAATGTGGCAGAGAGAGAGAGAGAGAGAGAGGGAATGTGGGAGAAAGAGAGAGAATGTAAGAGGGAGAGAGAGAGGGAATGTGGGAGAGGGAGGGAATGTGGGAGAGAGAGAGAGGAAATGTGGGAGAGAGAGATAGAGGGGAGGAATGTGGGAGGGCGAGAGAGAGGGAATGAGGGAGGGAGAGAGAGAGAGGGAATGTGGAAGGGAGAGAGAGATTGAGAGGGAATATGGGAGAGAGACAGGGAATGTGGGAGAGAGAGAGAGAGGAAATGTGGGAGAGAAAGACGGGAGGAATGTGGGAGGGAGAGAGAGAGGGAATGTAAGGGGAAGAGAGAGGGAATGTGGGAGGGAGAGAGAGAGGGAATGTGGGAGAGAGAGAGGGAATGTGGGAGGGAGATAGAGAGTGGGAATGTGGGAGAGAGAGAGGAAATGTGGGAGAGAGAGAGAATGTGGGAGAAAGAGAGAGAGGGGGAATGTGGGTGAGAGAGAGGGAATGTGGGAGGGAGAGAGAGAGAGGGAATGTGGGAGAGAGAGTGTGGGAATGTGGAAGAGATAGAGAGAGGGGGATTGTGGGTGAGAGAGAGAGAATGTGGGAGGGAGAGGTAGAGAGGCAATGTGGAAGAGAGAGAGAGAGAAGGAATGTGGGAGAGAGAGAATGTGGGAGAGAGTGGGAGAGGGAATGTGGGAGAGAGAGAGGGAATGTGGGAGGGAGAGAGAGGGAATGTGTTGAGGGAGAGAGACAGAGGGAATGTAGGAGGGAGAGAGAGAGGGAATGTGGGAGAGAGAGTATGTGGGAAGGAGAGAGAGAGAGGAATGTGGGAGAGAGAGAGAGGGAATGTGGGAGAGAGAGAAAGGGAATGTGGGAGAGAGAGAGAGAGAGATGGAATGTGGGAGAGGGAGAGGGAATGTGGAGAGAGGGAATGTGGGGGAGCGGGAATGTGGGAGGAGAGAGAGAGAGGGAATGTGGGAGAGAGAGAGAGAGGGAATGTGGGAGAGAGAGAGAGGGGAATGTGGAGAGAGCGAGAGAGAGAGGAATGTGGGAGAGAGAGAGAGAGAGAGAGGGAATGTGGGAGAGAGAGAGAGGGGGAATGTGGGAGGGAGAGAGAGAGAGGGAATGTGGGAGAGAGAGAAAGGGGGGAATGTGGGAGAGATGGAATGTGGGAGAGAGAGAGAGCGAATGTGAGAGAGAGAGAGGGAATGTGGGAGAGAGAAAGAGAGCGAGAGGGAATTTGGGAGAGAGAGAGAGAGGGAATGTGGGTGAGGGAGAGAGTGAATGTGGGAGAGAGAGAGAGGCGGAATGTGGGAGAGAGAGAGCGAGAGGGAATGTGGGAGAGAGAGAGGGGGAATGTGGGAGGGAGAGAGAGAGGGAATGTGGGAGAGAGAGAGAGAGGGAATGTGGGCGAGAGAGAGAGAGGGAATGTGGGAAGGGAGAGAGAGGGAATGTGTTGAGGGAGAGAGACAGAGGGAATGTAGGAGGGAGAGAGAGAGGGAATGTGGGAGAGAGAGTATGTGGGAAGGAGAGAGAGAGAGGGAATGTGGGAGAGAGAGAGAGGGAATGTGGGAGAGAGAGAAAGGGAATGTGGGAGAGAGAGAGAGAGAGATGGAATGTGGGAGAGGAGAGGGAATGTGGGAGAGAGGGAATGTGGGGAGCGGGAATGTGGGAGGGAGAGAGAGAGAGGGAATGTGGGAGAGAGAGAGAGAGGGAATGTGGGAGAGAGAGAGAGGGAATGTGGGAGAGAGCGAGAGAGAGAGGGAATGTGGGAGAGAGAGAGAGAGAGAGAGGGAATGTGGGAGAGAGAGAGAGGGGGAATGTGGGAGGGAGAGAGAGAGAGGGAATGTGGGAGAGAGAGAAAGGGGGGAATGTGGGAGAGATGGAATGTGGGAGAGAGAGAGAGCGAATGTGAGAGAGAGAGAGGGAATTTGGGAGAGAGAAAGAGAGCGAGAGGGAATTTGGGAGAGAGAGAGAGAGGGAATGTGGGTGAGGGAGAGAGTGAATGTGGGAGAGAGAGAGAGGCGGAATGTGGGAGAGAGAGAGCGAGAGGGAATGTGGGAGAGAGAGAGGGGGAATGTGGGAGGGAGAGAGAGAGGGAATGTGGGAGAGAGAGAGAGAGGGAATGTGGGCGAGAGAGAGAGAGGGAATGTGGGAGAGAGAGAGAGGGGATGTGGGAGAGAGAGAGGGGGAATGTGGGAGAGAGAGAGAGAGAGAGAGAGGGAATGTGGGAGAGAGAGAGGGGGGTATGTATGTGGGAGAGAGAGAGAGAGAGAGCGCGAATGTGGGAGAGAGAGAGAGCGAATGTGGAGAGAGAGAGAGGGAAAGTGGGAGAGAGAGAGGGAATGTGTGAGAGAGAGAGAGGGGTATGTGGGAGAGAGCGAGCGAGAGGGAATGTGGGAGAGAGAGGGGGAATGTGGGAGGGAGAGAGAGAGAGAGAGAGAGGAATGTGGAGAGAGAGAGAGAGAGAGGGGAGAGGGAATGTGGAGAGGATGTGGAGAGAGAGGGAATGTGGGAGAGAGAGAGAGGAATGTGGAGAGAGAGAGAGGGAATTGGTGAGAGAGAGAGAGAGAGAGGGAATGTGGGAGAGAGAGCGAGGAATGTGGGAGGGAGAGAGAGTGAAAATGGGGGAGGGCGAGAGGGAATGGGGAGGGAGAGAGAGAGAGGGGGAATGTGGAGAGAGAGAGAGAGATGGAATGTGAGAGAGAACGAGGGAAAGGGAATGTGGGAGAGAGGGAATGTGGGGAGAGGGAATGTGGGAGGGAGAGAGAGGGAATGTGGGAGGGAGAGATGAGAGGGAATGTGGGAGAGAGAGGGGAATGTGGGAGAGAGAGAGAGAGAGAGAGGGAATGTGGGAGAGAGAGAGAGGGAATGTGGGAGAGAGAGAGAGGGAATGTGGAGAGAGAGAGAGGGGGAATGTGGGAGGGAGAGTGAGAGAGGGGGAATGTGAGAGAGGGGGAATGTGGGAGAGAGGGAATGTGGGGGAGAGGGAATGTGGAGAGAGAAAGAGAGCGAGAGGGAATGTGGGAGAGAGAGAGAGGGAATGTGGGAGAGAGAGAAAGGGAATGTGGGAGAGAGAGAGATGGAATGTGGGAGAGGGAGAGGGAATGTGGGAGAGAGGAATGTGGGGGAGCGGGAATGTGGGAGGGAGAGAGAGAGAGGGAATGTGGGAGGGAGAGAGAGAGAGAGAGAGGGAATGTGGGAGAGAGAGAGGGAATGTGGGAGAGAGAGAGGGGGGAATGTGGGAGAGAGAGAGAGAGAGAGAGGGAATGTGGGAGAGAGAGAGGGGGGTATGTATGTGGGAGAGAGAGAGAGAGAGAGAGCGCGAATGTGGGAGAGAGAGAGAGCGAATGTGGGAGAGAGAGAGAGAGGGAATGTGGGAGAGAGAGAGGAATGTGTGAGAGAGAGAGAGGGGGTATGTGGGAGAGCGAGCGAGAGGGAATGTGGGAGAGAGAGCGGGAATGTGGGAGGGAGGGAGAGAGGGAATGTGGGAGAGAGAGAGAGAGAGGGGGGAATGTGGGAGAGAGAGAGGGAATGTGGGAGAGAGCGAGGGAATGTGGGAGAGAGAGAGAGCGAATGTGGGAGAGAGAGAGAGGGAATGTGGGAGAGAGAGAGAGAGAGAGAGGGAATGTGGAGAGAGAGAGGGAATGTGGGAGAGAGAGAGGGAATGTGGGAGAGAGAGCGAGGGAATGTGGGAGGGAGAGAGTGAAAATGGGGGAGGGCGAGAGGGAATGGGGAGGGAGAGAGAGAGAGGGGGAATGTGGGAGGGAGAGATAGGCAATGTGGGAGAGAGAGAGAGAGATGGAATGTGGGAGAGAACGAGGGAAAGGGAATGTGGGAGAGAGGGAATGTGGGGGAGAGGGAATGTGGGAGGGAGAGAGAGAGGGAATGTGGGAGGAGAGAGAGAGAGAGGGAATGTGGGAGGGAGAGAGAGAGGGAATGTGGGAGAGAGAGAGAGAGGGAATGTGGGAGAGAGAGAGAGAGAGAGAGGGAATGTGGGAGAGAGAGAGAGGGAATGTGGGAGAGAGAGAGAGGGGGAATGTGGGAGGGAGAGTGAGAGAGGGGGAATGTGGGAGAGAGAGAGAGGGGGGAATGTGGGAGAGATGGAATGTGGGAGAGAGAGAGATCGAATGTGGGAGAGAGAGAGAGAGGGAATGTGGGAGAGAGAAAGAGAGCGAGAGGGAATTTGGGTGAGAGAGAGAGAGGGAATGTGGGAGAGGGAGAGAGGGAATGTGGGAGAGAGAGAGAGGGGGAATGTGGGAGAGACGAGAGCGAGGAATGTGGGAGGGAGAGAGTGAAAATGGGGGAGGGCGAGAGGGAATGGGGAGGGAGAGAGAGAGAGGGGGAATGTGGGAGGAGAGATAGGCAATGTGGGAGAGAGAGAGAGAGAGAGGGAATGTGGGAGAGAGAGAGGGAATGTGGGAGAGAGAGCGAGGAATGTGGGAGGGAGAGAGTGAAAATGGGGGAGGGCGAGAGGGAATGGGGAGGGAGAGAGAGAGAGGGGGAATGTGGGAGGGAGAGATAGGCAATGTGGGAGAGAGAGAGAGAGATGGAATGTGGGAGAGAACGAGGGAAAGGGAATGTGGGAGAGAGGGAATGTGGGGGAGAGGGAATGTGGAGGGAGAGAGAGAGGGAATGTGGGAGGGAGAGAGAGAGGAATGTGGGAGGGAGAGAGAGAGGGAATGTGGGAGAGAGAGAGAGAGGGGAATGTGGGGGAGAGAGAGAGAGAGAGAGGGAATGTGGAGAGAGAGAGAGGGAATGTGGGAGAGAGAGAGAGGGGGAATGTGGGAGGGAGAGTGAGAGAGGGGGAATGTGGGAGAGAGAGAGAGGGGGGAATGTGGGAGAGATGGAATGTGGGAGAGAGAGAGATCGAATGTGGGAGAGAGAGGGAATGTGGAGAGAGAAAGAGAGCGAGAGGGAATTTGGGTGAGAGAGAGAGAGGGAATGTGGGAGAGGGAGAGAGGGAATGTGGGAGAGAGAGAGAGGGGGAATGTGGAGAGAGAGAGCGAGAGGGAATGTGGAGAGAGAGAGAGGGGGAATGGGAGGGAGAGAGGGAATGTGGGAGGGAGAGAGAGGGAATGTGGGAGAGAGAGAGAGGGAATGTGGGAGAGAGAGAGAGGGAATGTGGGAGAGAGAGAGAGAGGGGATGTGGGAGAGAGAGCGAGGGAATGTATGAGGGAGAGAGACAGAGGGAATGTGGGAGGGAGAGAGAGGGGGAATGGGGGAGGGAGAGAGAGAGAGGGGAATGTGGGAGAGAGGGAATGTGGCGAGAGAGATAGGAATGTGGAGAGAGAGTGTGGGAATGTGGAAGAGATAGAGAGAGGGGGATTGTGGGTGAGAGAGAGAGATTGTGGAGGAGAGGTAGAGAGGCAATGTGGAAGAGAGAGAGAGAAGGAATGTGGGAGAGAGAGGGAATGTGGGAGAGAGTGGGAGAGGGAATGTGGGAGAGAGAGAGAGGGAATGTGGGAGGGAGAGAGAGAGGGAATGTGGACGGAGAGAGACAGAGGGATGTGGGAGGGAGAGAGAGAGGGTGATGTGGGAGAGAGAGTATGTGGGAAGGAGAGAGAGAGGGAATGTGGGAGAGAGAGAGGAATTGTGGGAGAGAGAGAAAGGGAATGTGGGAGAGAGAGAGAGAGAGAGATGGAATGTGGGAGAGGGAGAGGGAATGTGGGAGAGAGGAATGTGGGGAGCGGGAATGTGGGAGGGAGAGAGAGAGAGGGAATGTCGGGAGGGAGAGAGAGGGAATGTGGGAGGGAGAGAGAGAGAGAGAGGGAATGTGGGAGAGAGAGAGAGGAATGTGGGAGAGAGAGAGAGAGAGGGAATGTGGGAGAGAGAGAGAGGGGGAATGTGGGAGAGAGAGAGCGAGAGGAATGTGGGAGAGAGAGAGGGGGAATGTGGAGGGAGAGAGAGGGAATGTGGGAGAGAGAGAGAGGGAATGTGGGAGAGAGAGAGAGGGGATGTGGAGAGAGAGCGAGGGAATGTATGAGGGAGAGAGACAGAGGGAATGTGGGAGGGAGAGAGAGGGGGAATGGGGGAGGGAGAGGGAATGGGGAGGGAGAGAGAGAGAGGGGGAATGTGGGAGAGAGGGAATGTGGGCGAGAGAGATAGGGAATGTGGGAGAGAGAGTGTGGGAATGTGGAAGAGATAGAGAGAGGGGATTGTGGGTGAGAGAGAGAGAATGTGGGAGGGAGAGGTAGAGAGGCAATGTGGAAGAGAGAGAGAGAGAGAGAAGGAATGTGGGAGAGAGAGGGAATGTGGAGAGAGTGGGAGAGGGAATGTGGGAGAGAGAGAGAGGGAATGTGGGAGGGAGAGAGAGAGGGAATGTGGAGAGAGAGTATGTGGGAAGGAGAGAGAGAGAGAGAGAGGGAATGTGGGAGAGAGAGAAAGGGAATGTGGGAGAGAGAGAGAGAGAGAGATGGAATGTGGGAGAGGGAGAGGGAATGTGGGAGAGAGGGAATGTGGGGAGCGGGAATGTGGGAGGGAGAGAGAGAGGGAATGTGGGAGGGAGAGAGAGGGAATGTGGGAGGGAGAGAGAGAGAGAGAGGGAATGTGGGAGAGAGAGAGAGGGAATGTGGGAGAGAGAGAGAGAGCGCGAATGTGGGAGAGAGAGAGCGAATGTGGGAGAGAGAGAGAGAGAGGGAATGTGGGAGAGAGAGAGGGAATGTGAGAGAGAGAGAGGGGGTATGTGGGAGAGAGCGAGCGAGAGGGAATGTGGAAGAGAGAGGGGGAATGTGGGAGGGAGAGAGAGAGAGGGAGAGAGGGAATGTGGGAGAGAGAGAGAGAGGGGGAATGTGGGAGAGAGAAAGGAATGTGGGAGAGAGAGAGGGAATGTGGGAGAGAGAAAGAGCGAATGTGGGAGAGAGAGAGAGGGTATGTGGGAGAGAGAGAGAGAGGGAGAGGGAATGTGGGAGAGAGAGAGGGAATGTGGGAGAGAGAGCGAGGGAATGTGGGAGGGAGAGAGAGTGAAAATGGGGGAGGGAGAGAGGAATGGGGAGGGGGAGAGAGAGAGGGGGAATGTGGGAGTGAGAGATAGGGAATGTGGGAGAGAGAGAGAGATGGAATGTGGAGAGAACGAGGGAAAGGGAATGTGGGAGAGAGGAATGTGGGGGAGAGGGAATGTGGGAGGGAGAGAGAGAGGGAATGTGGGAGGGAGAGAGAGAGAGAGGGAATGTGGGAGGGAGAGAGGAGAGGGAATGTGGGAGAGATAGAGAGAGGGGAATGTGGGAGAGAGCGAGAGAGAGAGAGGGAATGTGGGAGAGAGAGAGAGAGAGGGAATGTGGGAGAGAGAGAGAGGGGGAATGTGGGAGGGAGAGTGAGAGAGAGGGAATGTGGGAGAGAGAGAAAGGGGGGAATGTGGGAGAGATGAATGTGGGAGAGAGAGAGCGAATGTGGGAGAGAGAGAGAGAGGAATGTGGGAGAGAGAAAGAGAGCGAGAATTTGGGAGAGAGAGAGAGGGAATGTGTGGTGAGGGAGAGAGTGAATGTGGGAGAGAGAGAGAGGGGGAATGTGGGAGAGAGAGAGCGAGAGGGAATGT